>NC_088299.1:5827957-5992420 GCF_032854445.1 Liolophura sinensis
GCTCTAACGCGCTAACCAACTGAGGCAAATATTGGCTTCGTAAATTAACTAGTATGGCCTCAGATAACGATCTTAACAAAACTTCCGTGAAAATTCATTAAAACATAAATATATGAAACTTCCATATGTTAAATTTATTTCTTAAATCCTACTTCCTTAAATCCCGCTATATTACCCTTCCGTTAATACGGGTATACAAAACATTCCACGAGTACATGGGATTTGGATATGGTCGAGAAAACGGGTGGACGTTATCGACTTCCATACATGTATGTATCAGTGCCCTGTTGGCACTCCCGATTTTCGGGATAAATGTGGAGGAAAAGTCTTTTTTCGCTGTCATTTTTTTGTATAAAGGTGCAAGCAAATTCTGGGAGAGAGGAGATAACGAGATAACGTGGTGATGACGCTATGGGTGACATCCCTTTAGTATTGCTTTGCACTTTTCTCAGCTCCTGACATAGAAATGTCCAGATTTTGAGGGTCAACCTATGTCCAGATTTATACAGCTGCTTTCTCACAGACTGAGCAAGGTATGCATCAAAGGTTACTCGGCATTCGCGTGGACTAAGGTGCTGTTTACGTGTTGATTTCTTGGTGCCCTTTAACATCACCCCCCCCCCCCCCACCCCCCCACCCGACGTCCCCGTTACTGTTTTATCAATGCTTAAAAATGAATGGGGAGAGGTTCAATTTACATACAAATAAAAATAGCGGTAAAAGTAAGACGTTCTTTACTTCAATCTCTGTAACACCACACGTAGTTGACAAAGTAAAAATTTACTTTCTTGGAGCATTTCGCTATCCCAAGTAGCATGGAATGCTTAGAATGAATTTTATTTAGAGTAACTATTGGTTCAAATCTGAAAAATGAATGGACTATATTGCAAATGTATACATATAATAAAAACTTGAAGACGGTCACACATTACAAAGAGGTGCAGCAGATCTTCTGCGCGCCCCTTGCAAAACACACACATATTTGCATTGATCAGTCCAAATCTATACAACTTTTGCCTCGAAAAGATTTCACTACGTGGGTCACACTGTGATTTGAATTCGGGTTTCAGCAGCCCAAGTCCAGCTCTCTACCAGCTGAGCTAAAGGGAAAAATCTAATTGCTGACCCCAGCGGCTCTACACTCAACACATATAGTATTGCATAGGGCATCTTTGTCGCATTGACTTTCGCCACGATAGGGCTGAAATATTGCCGATGTGGCGTTAAGCCATTATCATTCATTCATGCATTCAATCGTATGGACTTACCCGCTGGAAAATATTTAGTAACACGCCCATTACATTGCACAACACTTCTGGTAGCATGGTATAAAACTTCAATCCCTTTACAAAGTTTATACCGTAACGAAATTTGTGTAACACTTTGTGCAGGTACTCATGCGAAACACTATCAAAGGCCTTTTCTTGATCGAGTTTTAGGAAACTCCTAAATCATACGCATTAACCTATTTCTCTAAATTAAGAAGATGATTGATGTTACGATCACTCTCGCGAGTGTACAAATCTCTGGATCGCAACACCGTCCCCATATAAGTTTCTTTCTCATAATTAGATAGCCCCTCCTGTAGTTCAGATATCACAGAAGAATCATAATTATCTATATAAATGAGGCCCATGCGTATTCTTTTTCCAATCTTTGTCATATTGCGTTGATGTTTTTGTACTTTTTGGCTTTCTCTTCTTTGTCGTAAGCGTGGACAAACTTTTTAATCTTATACTTCAGATGATCCTACCAAACGCAGATATCGTCCGTATACAAGGCACAGGAATAGTGTTCGTCGATAAAGCCACTTCACCCCTTCACAAAAATCCGTCTCATTTAATAACATATTGTTTAAAATATAAAGGCCAGAGTCTCTTTCAATTTGATCAAATTCACATTTCCAAAGCATAATGGAATGGTCGCTATATGACGTAAATCGATTGTCAGAAGGTTTTAGTGAACAGGTAGGCCTAAAGGTCAATGCTGATTTGCTGTACAACTTCCTTGATTACTCGGCGCCAAGTAAATGATTTGTAAATGGTGTCGGGACTTCTTACGCGCCATGTGTCTTTTAGCTAAAACGCCGACATCAGATTACACAGAAAGTGTCGATAATTATCTCGCTCCAAAAATGAACAACCCCTGTAGTCCGATGCTTATACCACTGAACCTCTCGAGTTGTTGTGATCAAAGGTGTTTGAGAACGAGATGAACATGGTAAGAGTTGAATGCGCGTGTGCGTGTGCCATATGCTTTTGTCACGTGGACTACATCTGAAAAGGGTCTCCTTTATATCTGGCCAACCTACAGGCCCTCGTCTCGATAAAACAAGCCTGGAAATATCACTACATGTGTACTGTATGTGCATAGAAAGGCAAGATCGGAAACACAATTTTAGAAATAAAGCATTTCCCCGCTAAGTTTACTCGCATCTGGACTTCCTGATGTTATGCGAGTCTCATGCTGGCATTAGTTTATCTGATTTATCCACAATGTGAACATAATTCATGAAAACATCAGAAAATAGATTAGTACATGATCTGGAGACAGCGCCATTGGTTATTTACTAGTACATCCCATAATATCACGGACGTCATGTTTCTGTACAAAAGAGGAAATGTGGCGATAGGCTCCGTGTACATATATCTATGCATTATTTAGTTATATTATAGACTTTGCGACAGAAAAAAGCAAATCCTTTTTCAGATGTCCTCTTAAAAAGATTAATTAAACTTCTCAAATGACCACAAGCTGATACTTCTGTTGAAAGGGAAATGGTATACAGCACTGTACAAAAAAAGCGTTACACTCAACAGACTAGCTTAATTGTCCTGAGAAGCCTATAAAACCACAGCAGGACTGGCATGCAGAGCAGCCCTGTTAAACCATGGGCTGTGACTGACCAACCCAGCTGACCAGGACCATTGACCCTGGACTGGCCAGAGGAACATCTACTTAATCCTGTAACATTTAATGTCATTTGGAATTGCATGTTTGAATGCATTGGACAACATACGTGGGAACACCTGTCACCAACCCAGTCTGACCAATCAACAGCAGATTTACATTCCATGGAAAGTTAGTGATGCATACATTTGTTGTTAATCGTTAATGCCCTAAACTGCGATTCTTTTGATTCTACATTGCTTTTGTTGGTAATTATTCCTTACACCTTTAAAGGAGATGTAGGTCATTTGTGTCTGAGTTGTATTAACATCAATGCATCGCTGCAAATGACTTCTGACATCGCAACCACCGTTATGTTGAATTAGTTAGTATATGTAGGTTATATTTAACGGAACAATCTGCTTCAATAACAAAATACATCCTAGCATCACTCAGATAACAGGCTTTCTGCTAAATTTAACAGAATACTTTTTGAGAGTACATATCAGCGGCTAGCCACTATTAAATGCAGCTAAACATGTCTCTGAAGTTCTTCCTAAAGCAACAACGATTCCACGATGTACAGAATACATTCGGATGGTCGTAAGGGCATACATCTTGCGAATACCAAGCTGCTAAGTCCGTGTAGACTTGGGAAGGTAAAGATGAATTATGCAGAGCTGCACACAAATCGCACCAAGCCGGGTGGGGTGGAAGGCTACTCTTCCATCTTTTCTGTGAGATAAGCCCGAGAGATACTACCTTGTAGTTCTTCCTCCAGTTGTGATACTCCATGTATAGCTGGTCGTCTTTATCCAACTTTAATAGGTAAGTAGCTAACTCTTTGGGAGAAGAGAAGTCAGCCGTGTTTATATACGAACCAGGGGGCGCTACTAGTTCATAGTCACGTGGCGAAGATCCCCCGAGGACAACCGGAACAGCATCGAAGGTAAGCAAAGCGTTCCAGAATTTCTCCGTGATGTAATTCAGGCAGTTACCGTTTTCAAACGCCAGAAAAAATTTGTATTTCTTCATAGCTGCATCATTACATTCTGCATCAAAGCACGGCCGTCCGGCGCATTTTCCGTAGAAATCTAAGTGCATGTGCGTTTGGAGCTCCCGGACATATTCGAGGCGGTTGTTTATGGCAAAACAGTTAGAAATTATAGCAATAGCAAGTTTTGTTTTTGTCCCGACCTCTACCTTAGTAAAACTGCTACCTCCATCATGAGGACTGACCTGGTTGTAAGAATATACAAAATCCGAATCTTGTCTGTAAGACATCGTCCAGTTGAACAGGCTGTTATACTTTTGCGGCAACATGCTACTTAAATAAGGTGGTTCCACGTTAAACAGCAGCCACCTTTGATGTGGCCATTTTTGCGTCGGGAGATACTCATCGTTTATATTTCTGGAATGAAACACAACGACGTGGCTTTTCTGCAGTTGTCCTTTGTCGCTGGTAAATCCACAGCTTGAGACCGGACATTGTTCGAAAACATTATCCTTCATCCAGCCATCATTATTAAAGAACTTCGTCCAGAGTAAAATTAGTTTCTTCTTGCCTTCACCGAGTGAGGTGTTTTTAATTTCCCAATACCGATGCAGGTTGCTGGACTCGGAAACAGACTTCTCAACTGTAGTGGAATTAGTTGTTCGTTTTTCACCAAATTTCCATAACAAGAACACGACGCTAACAGAAAACATGCATAGAGTTAGTAGTATTTTCCACTTGACCATGATTGTAGCTTTACTTGCATGCAGACAACGGATGCCGGGGACACACCTGAGGAAAGTAAACATTGCAGTCAATATGAGCGGTTCTACTTGGACGAGTCCAAATGTACAGGTTATTTACGGGTTGGGCAGCTGGTGCACTGAAAAGCTAGGTAGCGACCATTGTAAGGGATACAGTACATGAAATGGTCTGTTTATTTCTTAAAATGCTGTTTAGGATGGGTAATAATATAACAGTACAAAAATGTTCTCTTTTCCGTGAGTAAAAATGGCCTTAATGTTTTCAGTCCCAGCGGTCAGACTGGAAATTAGTTAACCTGCACTGATGACGTCAACGATATTTTACATGGCTGTAGGTAGGTATCCATTTTGCAACCAGCTAGGTAAGGAACGGGTAGTGAAATATTGGTTTTAGTTACTATCTGATGTAAAAACATATACTTTCAAGGCTTACAAAGAGCAGGAGTGGTTCTCCAAAGTAAAGGGGCAAAGTATTATCACAGGAACTTGGATCAAACAAACTGGGGTTATAGCAAGATATTTCACACACGTCTTTCCCTGCCATTAAGCTAAGGGTGCGTAATCACTAATATCAAACAAGGCGTTAAAGCCACGTATGTTAAGGCAACTGCATCTTTCTACCAATAGTGGGCTTACCTATTATACTGAAAATATGGAAACAAATCTTCTTGCATATACGTACATAGAAACCGGGGCCTATGCATTTATGTAAACTAGCCTGCGGATTGTAGTGGGTTTGCCCCGGGCTCCAAACCGGTTTTCTCTCACCATATAATGCTGACCGCCGTCGTGTAAGTGAAATATTCTTGAGTAGGGCGTATAATATCAATCAAGTAAATAAACTGTAAACTAAAAAATAATTAGCCCTACCGGCTACCAATAAAAAATCTGCAAATAAAGGGGTGATTTGACAGGTCACGATATCATGCTCTAAAGGAAGGGGCCGCAAAACTCAACATTTCACCAACAACAGTAAATTCGGTTTGAGTGAACAGAGACCAACGTAAATTTTGAATCCGTTGTAGACTGCCATTCCGCATGCAAAACATATCGGTTTAAAACGCTTAATGGTGGAATTGGACAATAAAAAGCATTCCGATCCCGATTTTCCGGACGCTGAAATTGAAACTTACGCGAATATACTCGATTTCATTTCATGTCATACAGGTTGTGTAAGTTCTGTATTTGTTGGCTTTATTGTTTATTTGTTTATTTGAATGGTGTTTTACGCCTTACTCAAGAATATTTCACTTATACGACGGCGATCAGCATTATGGTGGGTGGAAACCGGGCAGAGCCCGGGGGAAACCCTCGACTATCTGTATGTTTGCTTTATTACATTTGTTGCATTATCCTTTATCAATATCCTATTATTTTGTTTTGCTGTTCTCACTCCTAGCTGACCGCACATGCACATGTATAGGACAGGTTTAGGGGTGAGTGAGTGAGTGCTTGGAGTTTAACGTCGTACTCAACAATTTTTCAGTCATATAACGACGAATGAATCATTTGGGTGCATGTACGTGTAATGTGCCTCCCTTGTTGCAGGACGGATTTCCACCGCTCTTTTATTTAGTGCTGCTTCACTGAGACGACTTACCGAAGGCAAGTAAGCTGCCCCGCCCGAGCCATTATCGGGCATATATTGCACTATCCCCATCATGCTGAACGCCAAGCGAGGAAGTTACAACTTCCTCTTTTAAAGTCTTAGGTGTGACTCGATCAAGGATTGATCCTCGATCTACCGGTCCCGAAGACAGGTTTATGCTTGTTTAGTCCAACGGCACATCACACATGTATAGGACAAGTCCAACAGCATATGCACATGTATTGGGCAGGTCCCCGCCTGTTTAGGCCAACAGCACATGCACATGTATAGTAAAGGTCCCGGCTGTTTACGCCAACAGCATATGCACATGTATAGGACAGGTCCCCGCCTGTTTAGGCCAGCAGCATATGCACATGTATAAGACAGGTACCCGCTTGTTTAGGCCAGCAGCACACCTACATGTATAAGACAGTTCCCCGCCTCTTTAGGCCAAACAGCATATGCACATGTATAGGACAGGCCCACCTCTTTAGGCCAACAACATATACACATGTATAGGACAGGTCCCTGCCTCTTTATGCCAACAGCGCACGTACGTGTATAGGACAGGTCCCCGCCTGTTTAGGCCAACAGCATAAGTATAGAACAGGTTCCCGCCTGTTTAGGGCAACAGAACATGTGCATGAATAGGAAAGTTCCCGGCCTGTTTAGGCCAACAGCACAAGTATAGAACAGGTCCCCGCCTGTTTAGGCCAGCAGCATATGCACATGTATAGGACAGGTCCCCGCCTGTTTAGGCCAACAGCATATGAACATGTATAGAACTGGTCCCCGCCTGTTTAGGCCAACAGCATATGCACATGTATAGGACAGGTCCCCGCCTTTTTAGGCCAACAGCACAACTATAGGACAGGTCCCGTATGTTTAGGCCAACAGCACATGTACATGTATAGGACAGGTCCTCGCTTGTTTAGGCCAACAGCATATATGTAGGACAGGTCCCTGCCTGTTTAGGCCAACAGCACATCCACATGTATAGAACAGGTCCCCGCCTGTTTAGGCCAACAGCAGATGCACATGTATAAGACAGGTCCCCGCCTGTTTAGGCCTACAGCATATGCACATGTATACGACAGGTCCCCGCCTGTTTAGGCCAACTGCATATGCACATGTATGGGGCAGGTCCCCGCCTGTTTAGGCCAACAGCGCAGCTACATGTATGGGACAGGTCCCCGCCTGTTTAGGCCAACAGTATATGTACTTGTATAGGACAGATCCCCGCCTGTTTAGGCCAACAGCGCACCTACATGTGTAGGAAAGTTCCCGGCCTGTTGAGGCCAAACAGCACAAGTATAAAACAGGTCCCTGTATGTTTAGGCCAACAGCACATGTAAATGTATAGGAAAGGTCCCCGTCTGTTTAGCCCAACAGCATATGCACATGTATAGGACAGGTCCCCGCCTGTTTAGGCCAACAGTACATGCACATGTATAGGACAGGTCCCCGCCCTTTTAGGCCAATGGTACATGCACATGTATAGGACACGTCCCCGCCAACAGCACACGCACATGTTTATGGATGTTTTTCTCACTTTTCAAATTGAATAACATGATGATCAATTAGGCTGTATCAATTCGGACTTCCCCACAAAGTTGACATTATCACAGTGAGGATACTTAATTTCCAGACTGACTACTGTAGCCTTTAGAAAACTGTAGGCCTACTTTAAAGCCACATTTACACTCAAAAGAAGAGTGGAGAATTTCTCCTTCTGTTACATGTTGTTACCATTCTAAACTGTATATAAACAAACAAATACCAATCCCTTTCATGCAGCCTGAAACAGTTATTGGACTTAAGCTAACTCCCACATTTTCAATTCATTGTTTATAAGTATTTAATCCTTATATATTAACTTTCGGGGTTGTGAACAACCAATTGTCGGACACAAGTGAGGAATATAAGCGTCATTTCCGACGTTTGTATACCATTCGTAGTCCGTAAAGAGCGTTCCAAGTCGATAATCGCAAGATCCATTTCCAAAACAACGTTTAACACTAGCTCCCAAAGACAAAGGTGTGTAAGAAATTATACACATAGAAAATAAAGCCGGTAACACACAAGAGAGAAGCGGTCATCAATTTTGACTGATGCCGGGCAGACAGTGGATATTTCAGGCATGAATTCCATGTCAAAGTCCAAATTCGTAGTCCATGAATGAGTTCCAGGACAAATAACAATTAAACAAGGTATCTTAGTCGCGCTTTGATTGCAACTGTTCACAAAGGCATCATGCAGATGTAATGAGCATGGCTGCCTTTACGCCCCCTAGTCCTAGGTTAAGCGCTATTATATACAGTTCGAAAATGACGAGCGTTACAGATCTTAACCGAACTGATTGTGAACCACTGAGATTTGTCAGCTGCGTTAAAAACAAAAAACGCCTACTTTTAAACATAAGACAGCTGAATAAGTGGGGATATATTTACAATACCGACGTGCAAGGAGTCTGAGTAAACAAAGTCACCATTAATCTATACGGACACATCTCAAACCAAGGAATAAAATCATATCTCATATACAACCTTGATTTTTTTTTTGTTCTAAATATTCCAGGAATGTATATTTTGAGGTAAAACAAGTGGTATTGACTTAAATCCCTTCATTATCCATTTTTCTGCAATGAATATGGACATCTGTTTGAAATTCATGTTGAATAAATTAATCAGTCAATCAAGATTATCACGCTCGGTTTTCTGAATTTCAGAAAATATTTTAGGGTGCCCAATTCAGAAAGCTGTATTTGACCCTCCCCATATTGAAGAGTTTTTCCATAACGCTAAAATGTACGTAGATTAGGTTGACTGCAGGCTATAAACCATAATAAATTCACAGCTTGCTCACGATGGACTGCGTTTACATGTACACGTACAGATTATACAATGTAGTGTTTTAACAGGTTTACTGGTGGAAGCCCTACCTGATGTTATTCTATATACCATCTACATACATAGCTGTTTTACGTATTTTATGTTTAAATGTAGGAACAGTTTATAAATCCTTAACATTTTGTCTTTGTGATGTTGCATAACTGCAGAAAAATCGTGCCACCATGTTACCAATTTTGATCAGTCAGGCGCGAATTATTGTTATAACTCGAGAACGCAGCTGTTTCCGATTACGTCACCCAAACAGTGGTTTGCCCTTTAACACTGCGTGGGTTGCAAGTGACGCGACAAGTTTTTCCCATTATTTAAACGTGGTGCACCCGATGGCCTCGTAACAATTCTAAATTAAAATTTGATTTATCCATGCTATTTACACGATCTTTTCACTGGCTTGCCTGCGCCAATAAAGCTGACGTGTTGGTACGAATAAAGTGGCAAATACCTGGATGCCCGTAGTTTCGAATAGGCCTACACCACAAGATAATCAGTGTAAACGTAAGCAGGCAACCAGTCAAATGCTGCTAGGTTCACAGCGTCGAACTTTCCTGATGTCTAATAAAACTCTGATTGGACGACGCATCGTGATAATTTGCATACAGCTGTCATCTCCCGACAGTGTCTGTTGACATTCTAGTAACTTATACTGAGTGGAAAGAATGCGGGATTTCCTGTTCAGAAATAACTTCACTACTCTCTCATATTAAAACTGATCTACGGGAGCATCCACCAGGTCGCAAAGCGGAATTTCATGATGATACAAGCCAGGTTAAACTCGACATTCTAAAGCTCTCTGTGCGACAAAACACACAGGTCACGGCTTCGTACAACGATTCCTTAGTTTTATTGCCTTGCGTTAATATGTTTGAACATACAACAATATGTTTTAAGACTCGATTCTGATAAAGGATCTGGTACGGTAAGACAGAGAATCGGTTCCAAAGATTTTATTTTATTTTATTTATTTGATTTGTGTTTTACGCTGTACTCTAGAATATTTCACTTATACGATGGCGGACAGCATTATGGTGAGAGGAAACCGGGCACAGCCCGTGGAAAACCCACGACCATCCGCAGGTTGCTGCAAACTTTACCCACTTACGGCCGGAGAGAAAGCCAGCATGGGCTTGACTTGAACTCACAGCTACCGCATTGGTGAGAGGCTCCTGGGCCATTACTCTCCACTAGCCACGGAGACTCGATTTGTCATGACAACTGTTTGGAAGTCTTAACCTTGTTAAGGCATACACATTTTTGCTCTCAACTTTATAATAGCTATACTGAAAAAATACATATTTTCAATCTGACTGATTTGCTCAACGTGCCTTTATGTAACCCGAATATACGTGTTTTCATTGAAAATGTTGTTAATAGCAACACTTCTGCGAATCATGATTCGTCGGTCTAGAATGTGTCTGTGTTTTAAATGCTCGATAACTTTGTCTCAAATGTTACTATAACTCTGATAACAAGTCAGGGAGATTGTGTTTTATCTGTGATGGAAATTCATTCAAGAATACTCTAAATAAACCAGTTCACGGTCGTAAATTTACAGACAGACGTTCTATGTATTATTCAGATCTCAGTTTAGAACTATTTCTTTAGTTTTGCTTCTTAGTCATTCTTATACATCCAAAATGCATGTAGTGGAATAAAAAACCTGTGATGCTGAGACTGGAATGGCAGCTTCACACGGTAAGAACAACCGAGCACAATAGAACTTACACATTTCCTAAGCTGCCACTTTCCAGGGCCTTCGACTTTGCCTTACCGCCGAAACGATCAGTGTGCCATTGGTATCGGTCATGTGTGGTATAACTGAATTTTTCAGTTTGATTAATCTTTGGTTTAGCTTATAGACGCTAAAGGTGTGTTAAAGTAGTGAGGAAAGTAGTCTTTTTTTAAGCTCTGACAAACCATGACAGCATGGATGTACACGTTACACGCGACAAATTAATTATGTATTTATAAGCTAATGAGATATTAAAATGCTACGCACGTTAAACGTGGTCGTTTACATGCGAGTGCATGTCTGTTGACTCGACAGTCAAATTTGTCTTAATATAGGTCGTGTATTTTTGGTAACGGTTCCTTTTTGGCTTTTTTTTATTTTGTAACTATGATTATCCAAGTTAAACGGTTAACACTGTTGTTAGCTCATCATTTCCCACCAATCTGTATTTTCCAGAGGAATTCTATCCCTAGTTGTATTTATTTATACAATGTGAAGAATGGCTGACCAAATGCATTTTTCGCCAAGCAATGATGTGAGTTTACGTTTATCGTTATTCGGTTAAGAATTTTATACAATTAAATGTAGTGTAATGTAAAACAACTAAGATTTTTTTTTTGGCATTATTTGATGATTACAGAATTCTAGTCATATTATGTAAACAAAAGAGGGATTTATTTTTTTTTCTTTACTGTTCGATTATTTTGTAGACTCCTTTCAGAAAGACGGATTACAGCCGTGGAATTCTTGATGCAGTACGTAGTAGACTGAGCTTCACAGAATACGCAGAACGTGACGAATATGCGATAGAACAACAGAATCCAAATAATATGGATCAATACCAGTACGCTAGCGATGAACTTAATGATATTCATAATAATTATGAAGAAGAAGAAGGCTTATTATTATTATTTGAAAATTGACGACAACGTATATATAGACTTTGTGTCTATGTAGGGATGGACCGTTGTGTTCATGTTACATGAACAGACAGTGTTGTGGAGAATGCAATTTTCAGACAAAATTAACAATATTATTTTTATCTTTTTATAATTCTATGGTGGTGGTGTTTTTTTTCAACGTCTCTCAATACATTTTGAATAACTTAAAAATGTCTGAATACGAGTTGTTGTTGATGCTGCTGCTGTTATTCTCTTTATATCACATATTTTACGTAGCTTATTTTAGTTTTTAGTTCAAGACGGGGTTTTTTTTTCTTGTCGATTATCGAATTTTTTTCTACTGATAATCATGGGGTCGGGGATTAAAACAGTCACTAGTATAGTAACAGTTGTGGACCATAAAATATACTGATCGATTCGATATTTAACCAAAAAATTGCATTGCTCGGTTCATATGCGAATAACGGCATGGATGTACACGTTACAGACGACAAATTGTTAATGTTACAGTATTGCGGACAACTCAACGATTGCGTAAAATATTATATGGAACCGTAATCACACCGAATAATTATTTTATTATCGGTTTTTTTTTCTACTCCATTACAACAGATAAGGCACGTGGCAGTATCGATCGTATGTATCTATTCGAGACATCGTCATTTAAACACCACGTATCATCATATGGTCACACGTGGTATTGATCTCGCTGCGTGAGTGTATTCACCACTGACCTATACATTACTACAATGTGTGCTTGGATCTTTATAAGTCCCATGCTTGCCATATAACAGGCAAAGAAAGATAAAACAGAACGTAGCCTTAGGAGTGTGTCAGCAGAGGTCACTCACAGTTCTAGCCAGCATTGCTTCTTGAGGTGCACAGTTTCTTCCACTGGGGTCGATTCCCCGCCTAACCATACCAGGTCTTTTCAAAAGGCTGGGTAAATCAATGAATATTTACTGAATTTGTTTTCATATGGTTTGGTTGAAAGTGCGCGGCACCGGTTTCTCTCTCACACACACATGGCTGCCGTCAGGAGGTTTCTCTCAAGAGGTTTCTTTGCCACATACAGATGGCTGCTGTAAACACGTTTCGGTCTCTCTCACGCATACACACATGGTTGCTGTCAGCAGGTTTCTGACTGCCTCACATGGCTGCTGTCAAGAGGTTTCACACACACACACACGGTTGCTGTCAGCAGGTTTCTCTCACTCACACACATGGCTGCTGTCAGCAGTTTTTTCTCTCTCACACACATGGCTGCTGTGAGCAGGATTCTCTCTCACACATATGGCCGCGGTGATCGTGTTTCTCTCTCACGTGCATGGTTGCTGTGAGCATGTTTCTCTCTCACATACATGAATGCTGTAAGCATGTTTCTCTCCCACACACACATCATTTTTCAGCAGGTTTCTCTCTCACACACGCACATGGCTGCTGTCAGAAGGTTTCTCTCTCACACACACATGGCTGCTGTCAGGAGATTTCTCTCTCACACACACATGGCTGAGGTCAGCAGGTTTCTCACTCACACACACATGGCTGCTGTCAGCAGGTTTCTTTCTCACACACACATGGCTGCTGTCAGCAGGTTTCTTTCTCACACACACATGGCTGCGGTCAGCAGGTTTCTCACTCACACACACGTGGCTGCGGTCAGCAGGTTTCTCTCTCACACACACATGGCTGCTGTCTGAAGGTTTCTCTCCCTCTCACACACATGGTTGCTGTCAGAAGGTTTCTGTCTCACACATACATGGTTGTTGTCAGAAGGTTTCTGTCTCACACACATGGCTGTTGTCAGAAGGTTTCCGTCTCACACACACATGGCAGTTTTCAGGAGGTTTTTCTCACACACACATGGCTGCTGTCAGAAGGTTTCTCTCTCACACACACACATGGCTGAGGTCAGCAGGTTTCTCACTTACACACACATGGCTGCGGTCAGCAGGTTTCTCTCTCACACATACATGGCTGAGGTGAGCAGGTTTCTCACACACACACACATGGCTGCTGTCAGCAGGTTTCTGTTTCGCACACACATGGCTGCTGTCAGCAGGTTTCTCTCTCACACACACATGGCTGCGGTCAGCAGGTTTCTGTCTCACACACACATGGCTGCTGTCAGCAGGTTTCTGTCTCGCACACACATGGCTGCTGTCAGCAGGTTTCTCTCTCACACACACATGGCTGCTGTCAGCAGGTTTCTCTCTCACACACACATGGCTGCTGTCAGCAGGTTTCTCTCTCACACACACATGGCTGCGGTCAGCAGGTTTCTGTCTCGCACACACATGGCTGCTGTCAGCAGGTTTCTCTCTCACACACACATGGCTGCTGTCAGCAGGTTTCTGTCTCGCACACACATGGCTGCTGTCAGCAGGTTTCTCTCTCACACACACATGGCTGCGGTCAGCAGGTTTCTCTCTCACACATACATGGCTGCTGTCAGCAGGTTTCTCTCTCACACACACATGGCTGCGGTCAGCAGGTTTCTCTCTCAAACACACATGGCTGCTGTCAGCAGGTTTCTGTCTCGCACACACATGGCTGCTGTCAGCAGGTTTCTCTCTCACACACACATGGCTGCTGCCTGAAGGTTTTTCTCCCTCACACACACATGGCTGCTGTCAGAAGGTTTCTGTCTCACACACACATGGCTGCGGTCAGCAGGTTTCTCTCTCACACACACATGGCTGCTGCCTGAAGGTTTTTCTCCCTCACACACACATGGCTGCTGTCAGAAGGTTTCTGTCTCGCACTCACATGGCTGCTGTCAGCAGGTTTCTCTCTCACACACACATGGCTGCTGCCTGAAGGTTTTTCTCTCTCACACACACATGGCTGCAGTCAGCAGGTTTCTCTCTCACACACACATGGCTGCTGTCAGCAGGTTTCTCTCTCACACACACATGGCTGCGGTCAGAAGGTTTCTCTCTCACACACACATGGCTGAGGTCAGCAGGTTTCTCACTCACACACACATGGCTGCTGCCTGAAGGTTTTTCTCCCTCACACACACATGATTGCTGTCAGGTGTCACTCTCACACACATGCATGGCTGCTGTAAGGATTTATTTATTTATTTTTGTGATTGAAGTTTTACGCCGTACACAAGAATATTGCTACTGTTAGGAGATTTCTCTCTTACACACACACATATATGCATGTTGTACTTATCACATTTCAGATAATATGCAGATTCTTCTGACTGATCTATCAACTTTGGATAAGCTACCCCAGTCGCCGAACAGGCGAGGAATACAACCTCACGCGTTAAGTATTTTTCTTTGTACCTGACGGAAACATTGATGCACGTGCTGGCCAAAAGCAAGGCTTGTCGACAATGTACTAGTCAATAATTCTTTGCCTTCTTTTTCAAAAGAGTTCTCATGATTCAGCAGCTTTCAAGAACAAAATGTGAAAGCAATTTTCCTAAATACTTTTTGAGATCATGAAACTGCTCACGACAGAAAACTGATCTAGCAGTTCACTTTTTGCCAGCATTTTCTCTCAGCCCAACCAAGTTTTCTTGCCAAACATTGTGCTCCTCTTCTTATCCCGTGAGTCAAAACCTCGGCTTCAGTGGCAAAGTGGAAAAGCCTTGGTGAAAACAAAGAGTTGCTTGAAGTACAGGAATCGGTCCAACAAAAGTTGTCCATAATCCTCTTGTTGTCTATACATGCGTGAGGTAAATTAAAAACTGAATCATTGTCTACATTTATTGTTACAATATCTGAAATAGTAAACAAAGAATTTTTGAAATATATATTTGTATATTATCTGTATAATCAGCTTGACTTATGCCTATAGTTGGCTCTTCCATCAACCACATACCGTCCTAAAGCAAAGATAAATAATACTTTTACTTTAAGAATAGAAACAAGCCATCGAGAAGATATTTCTAGTTCATGTATGACAGGACTGAAATAAACCAGGTGAACACATGTGGGTCCTATACTGGTACTTTGAAATCGGTCACGCCCATATCAAAAAATTACCACCTCCTCTACATTTATCTGGCCTACTGTCTTGAACTTGTGAGATTGATTCTGGCTTAACAGATGAAAAACAACTGTTTGTAAGAAAATGAATCACGTGTTTATTAATATTGACTGTATATCGTGATTGTCTATGAAGTTTGTCTGAAATCATGTTGGAATTACCCAGTAGTTTCTTATAAAACTATCCATATTCAAAAACAGAAACAAGACATTATTTAACCATTGTAGGATTTGCCTTTACATGTAGAGATGCAGATAAAATCTCTTGAGCCGCATTTCACCTCCAGCCTGAAATACATATATACTACTTTTTGAAATTTATTTACACTTAACTTGGTGCACCTTGTATTATTCGCAATGTACATGCGCAAAGACTTTATAATTCTTTTCAATATATAACTGCTTCGTTATTTTTTTTAAATCAATGTGAAGTAGTTTACATTTGCTAATGAAATATAAGGTTGTTGGAAATACTTCGCAGTAAAAGTAAAAAATAAAATCTGTTGTTTTACCTTCTACCAGCGGGCATCATTGCTGTTGTGGGCCTACGGCCGATGAGATTAGCAGTCTACATGTATATGTGGTGTGTGCTGTTTTTGATCTGGTGAGCGTCAGGAAAACTCGTTTCAAAATATGTCGAATTTATTTTCTACTGTGCCCTCTGAGGTTAGCGGCCTAAAACAGGATCGCTGAATAGCGCGTGGTTGCTAGGATACCTCGACAGTGAACTTCGTCGCGCTTTCGCCTTTGGGGCTCATACGCAGTCACAAAGAAATAAAAGTGTTCAAAAGATTAATGATGCTGGTGAATAAGGCAGTGAAAATGAAGAGCCTTCGGCCCAGATAAATTTAAGATCAGGTTTAAGATTTGGAGCGGTAGACACTTCTTAATCAGTTTATCACAACGTTTTATGACGTAACAATATAGATCTAAACTACCCAGCCGTAAAAAACGCAGAACGTGACGTGACGAATATGTGATTGAACAACAGAACCCAAATAATATGGATCAATATCAGTACGCTAGCGATGAACTTAATGATATTCATAATAATTATGAAGAAGAAGAAGGCTTATTATTATTATTTGAAAATTGACGACAACGTATATATAGACTTTGTGTCTATGTAGGGATGGACCGTTGTGTTCATGTTACATGAACAGACAGTGTTGTGGAGAATGCAATTTTCAGACAAAATTAACAATATTATTTTTATCTTTTTATAATTCTATGGTGGTGGTGTTTTTTTTCAACGTCTCTCAATACATTTTGAATAACTTAAAAATGTCTGAATACGAGTTGTTGTTGATGCTGCTGCTGTTATTCTCTTTATATCACATATTTTACGTAGCTTATTTTAGTTTTTAGTTCAAGACGGGGTTTTTTTTTCTTGTCGATTATCGAATTTTTTTCTACTGATAATCATGGGGTCGGGGATTAAAACAGTCACTAGTATAGTAACAGTTGTGGACCATAAAATATACTGATCGATTCGATATTTAACCAAAAAATTGCATTGCTCGGTTCATATGCGAATAACGGCATGGATGTACACGTTACAGACGACAAATTGTTAATGTTACAGTATTGCGGACAACTCAACGATTGCGTAAAATATTATATGGAACCGTAATCACACCGAATAATTATTTTATTATCGGTTTTTTTTTTTCTACTCCATTACAACAGATAAGGCACGTGGCAGTATCGATCGTATGTATCTATTCGAGACATCGTCATTTAAACACCACGTATCATCATATGGTCACACGTGGTATTGATCTCGCTGCGTGAGTGTATTCACCACTGACCTATACATTGCTTCAATGTGTGCTTGGATCTTTATAAGTCCCATGCTTGCCATATAACAGGCAAAGAAAGATAAAACAGAACGTAGCCTTAGGAGTGTGTCAGCAGAGGTCACTCACAGTTCTAGCCAGCATTGCTTCTTGAGGTGCACAGTTTCTTCCACTGGGGCCGATTCCCCGCCTAACCATACCAGGTCTTTACAAAAGGCTGGGTAAATCAATGAATATTTACTGAATTTGTTTTCATATGGTTTGGTTGAAAGTGCGCGGCACCGGTTTCTCTCTCACACACACATGGCTGCCGTCAGGAGGTTTCTCTCAAGAGGTTTCTTTGCCACATACACATGGCTGCTGAAAACACGTTTCGGTCTCTCTCACGCATACACACATGGTTGCTGTCAGCAGGTTTCTGACTGCCTCACATGGCTGCTGTCAAGAGGTTTCACACACACACACACGGTTGCTGTCAGCAGGTTTCTCTCACTCACACACATGGCTGCTGTCAGCAGGTTTTTCTCTCTCACACACATGGCTGCTGTGAGCAGGATTCTCTCTCACACATATGGCCGCGGTGATCGTGTTTCTCTCTCACGTGCATGGTTGCTGTGAGCATGTTTCTCTCTCACATACATGAATGCTGTAAGCATGTTTCTCTCCCACACACACATCATTTTTCAGCAGGTTTCTCTCTCACACACGCACATGGCTGCTGTCAGAAGGTTTCTCTCTCACACACACATGGCTGCTGTCAGGAGGTTTCTCTCTCACACACACATGGCTGAGGTCAGCAGGTTTCTCACTCACACACACATGGCTGCTGTCAGCAGGTTTCTTTCTCACACACACATGGCTGCTGTCAGCAGGTTTCTTTCTCACACACACATGGCTGCGGTCAGCAGGTTTCTCACTCACACACACATCATTTTTCAGCAGGTTTCTCTCTCACACACACATGGCTGCTGTCTGAAGGTTTCTCTCCCTCTCACACACATGGCTGCTGTCAGAAGGTTTCTGTCTCACACATACATGGTTGTTGTCAGAAGGTTTCTGTCTCACACACATGGCTGTTGTCAGAAGGTTTCCGTCTCACACACACATGGCAGTTTTCAGGAGGTTTTTCTCTCACACACATGGCTGCTGTCAGAAGGTTTCTCTCTCACACACACACATGGCTGAGGTCAGCAGGTTTCTCACTTACACACACATGGCTGCGGTCAGCAGGTTTCTCTCTTACACATACATGGCTGAGGTCAGCAGGTTTCTCACTCACACACACATGGCTGCTGTCAGCAGGTTTCTGTCTCGCACACACATGGCTGCTGTCAGCAGGTTTCTCTCTCACACACACATGGCTGCGGTCAGCAGGTTTCTCTCTCACACACACATGGCTGCTGTCAGCAGGTTTCTGTCTCGCACACACATGGCTGCTGTCAGCAGGTTTCTCTCTCACACACACATGGCTGCTGTCAGCAGGTTTCTCTCTCACACACACATGGCTGCTGTCAGCAGGTTTCTCTCTCACACACACATGGCTGCGGTCAGCAGGTTTCTGTCTCGCACACACATGGCTGCTGTCAGCAGGTTTCTCTCTCACACACACATGGCTGCTGTCAGCAGGTTTCTCTCTCGCACACACATGGCTGCTGTCAGCAGGTTTCTCTCTCACACACACATGGCTGCGGTCAGCAGGTTTCTCACTCACACACACATGGCTGCTGTCAGCAGGTTTCTCTCTCACACACACATGGCTGCGGTCAGCAGGTTTCTCTCTCAAACACACATGGCTGCTGTCAGCAGGTTTCTGTCTCACACACACATGGCTGCTGTCAGCAGGTTTCTCTCTCACACACACATGGCTGCTGCCTGAAGGTTTTTCTCCCTCACACACACATGGCTGCTGTCAGAAGGTTTCTGTCTCACACACACATGGCTGCGTTCAGCAGGTTTCTCTCTCACACACACATGGCTGCTGCCTGAAGGTTTTTCTCCCTCACACACACATGGCTGCTGTCAGCAGGTTTCTGTCTCGCACACACATGGCTGCTGTCAGCAGGTTTCTCTCTCACACACACATGGCTGCTGCCTGAAGGTTTTTCTCTCTCACACACACATGGCTGCGGTCAGCAGGTTTCTCTCTCACACACACATGGCTGCTGTCAGCAGGTTTCTCTCTCACACACACATGGCTGCGGTCAGCAGGTTTCTCTCTCACACACACATGGCTGAGGTCAGCAGGTTTCTCACTCACACACACATGGCTGCTGTCAGCAGGTTTCTGTCTCGCACACACATGGCTGCTGTCAGCAGGTTTCTCTCTCACACACACATGGCTGCTGTCAGCAGGTTTCTGTCTCGCACACACATGGCTGCTGTCAGCAGGTTTCTCTCTCACACACACATGGCTGCTGCCTGAAGGTTTTTCTCCCTCACACACACATGATTGCTGTCAGGTGTCTCTCTCACACACATACATGGCTGCTGTCAGGATTTATTTATTTATTTTTGTGATTGAAGTTTTACGCCGTACACAAGATTATTGCTGCTGTTAGGAGATTTCTCTCTTACACACACACATATATGCATGTTGTACTTATCACATTTCAGATAATATGCAGATTCTTCTGACTGATCTATCAACTTTGGATAAGCTACCCCAGTCGCCGAACAGGCGAGGAATACAACCTCACGCGTTAAGTATTTTTCTTTGTACCTGACGGAAACATTGATGCACGTGCTGGCCAAAAGCAAGGCTTGTCGACAATGTACTAGTCAATAATTCTTTGACTTCTTTTTCAAAAGAGTTCTCATGATTCAGCAGCTTTCAAGAACAAAATGTAAAAGCAATTTTCCTAAATACTTTTTGAGACCATGAAACTGCTCACGACAGAAAACTGATCTAGCAGTTCACTTTTTGCCAGCATTTTCTCTCAGCCCAACCAAGTTTTCTTGCCAGACATTGTGCTCCTCTTCTTATCCCGTGAGTCAAAACCTCGGCTTCAGTGGCAAAGCGGAAAAGCCTTGGTGAAAACAAAGAGTTGCCTGAAGTACAGGAATCGGTCCAACAAAAGTTGTCCATAATCCTCTTCACTGTGATAAATATTGATCTTCGAGACGAAATATCAGGCCTTACACCCACACAATACTATGCCTGGTATAACATAATATCCCTATCAAATGAAATAGGTAAAGCCTAAGACAGAACATATTGTACAGGCCTAAATATACATGCGTGAGGTAAATTAAAAACTGAATCATTGTCTACATTTATTGTTACAATATCTGAAATAGTAAACAAAGAATTTTTGAAATATATATTTGTATATTATCTGTATAATCAGCTAGACTTATGCCTATAGTTGGCTCTTCCATCAACCACATACCGTCCTAAAGCAAAGATAAATAATACTTTTACTTTAAGAATAGAAACAAGCCATCGAGAAGATATTTCTAGTTCATGTATGACAGGACTGAAATAAACCAGGTGAACACATGTGGGTCCTATACTGGTACTTTGAAATCGGTCACGCCCATATCAAAAAATTACCACCTCCTCTACATTTATCTGGCCTACTGTCTTGAACTTGTGAGATTGATTCTGGCTTAACAGATGAAAAACAACTGTTTGTAAGAAAATGAATCACGTGTTTATTAATATTGACTGTATATCGTGATTGTCTATGAAGTTTGTCTGAAATCATGTTGGAATTACCCAGTAGTTTCTTATAAAACTATCCATATTCAAAAACAGAAACAAGATATTATTTAACCATTGTAGGATTTTCCTTTGCATGTAGAGATGCAGATAAAATCTCTTGAGCCGCATTTCACCTCCAGCCTGAAATACATATATACTACATTTTGAAATTTATTTACACTTAACTTGGTGCACCTTGTATTATTCGCAATGTACATGCGCAAAGACTTTATAATTCTTTTCAATATATAACTGCTTCGTTATATTTTTTGAATCAGTGTGATGTAGTTGACATTTGCTAATGAAATATAAGGTTGTTGGAAATACTTCGCAGTAAAAGTAAAAAATAAAATCTGTTGTTTTACCTTCTACCAGCGGGCATCATTGCTGTTGTGGGCCTACGGCCGATGAGATTAGCAGTCTACATGTATATGTGGTGTGTGCTGTTTTTGATCTGGTGAGCGTCAGGAAAACTCGTTTCAAAATATATCGAATTTATTTTCTGCTGTGCCCTCTGAGGTTAGCGGCCTGAAACAGGATCGCTGAATAGCGCGTGGTTGCTAGGATACCTCGACAGTGAACTTTGTCGCGCTTTCACCTTTGGGGCTCATACGCTGTCACAAAGAAATAAAAGTGTTCAAAAGATTATTGATGCTGGTGAATAAGGCAGTGAAAGTGAAGAGCCTTCGGCCCAGATAAATTTAAGATCAGGTTTAAGATTTGGAGCGGTAGACACTTCTTAAAAGCTTTATCACAACGTTTTATGACGTAACAATATAGATCTAAACTACCCAGCCGTAAAAGCGACATGCTGAAAAACTTTTTGTCAGAGGAAAAAAAAACATTTTTTGAAAATAAAATAAAAATTTCACATGGAGAAAATAACTTCTTGGGAAAGAGAAAGTCTGCTTTGTTAACCTAAGACTTCAAACGTTTGGGCCCCTAGTTTAGAAGTCGGAGCTCCGACTTAATTGACCAATCACAAGTCGCTTGCCATGAAACAGCCGATATGGAAACCATATCCCTCACTGATAACTACATATTTTGACTAGGGTCTACCATGGGAAAAATAACCTTTATTTTTAATCAATAACAAGGATTACATAAGGCAATCGTAATCAACCCCAGTCTGTTTAAAAACACATAAGGTAAAATGGGGTTATATGGACCCTCGGGTAATATGGACCTCCTGGTTATTTCAGCCTATAGTGTTTGTCAGTGCTGCCATCTATGTTGCTGTGGTTTAGTTATAGAAGAAAGAGTTAACACACCCACTCCTGCTAATTTTCCAAAAAAGCTAAGACATATTTTCCAGTTTTAAAAAAAAATGACCCATTTTCTTATGATGTCAGCGGCATCCTTCAACGTTTGTAAACTCTGAGTACATTTATCTTAATCAGTAATACTGTGTTAGGTTATAGTACAGGCAACAATCTCCCGCCATAACTGTGCAGAGTAATGGTTATGGTCGTTGTATTCGTCAAGGCCATCCGAATTAAGAGTATGCACCTGTGGGAATATGGCTGCCCACAGTGGCCATATTCTCAAGAGGTGGAATATTACCCACCTTGTCACACACCTTATTCTCATTATTTATTTCGGCCATTTATAAAATGACATTTCCATGCAGGCAGTTGTTTTCTTCATCCTAATGTACGTATGGAGAAATAAAATATCTCTAGATATATAAGCTTATAGTGGTTTAGGGAACTATACAGTGTATGTAAGTCTTTACCAGGATTTGAACTTGGATCTTCATATCCCATATTCAGAACTTTAGTCTTATTGAGGTCCGCTTTTCTTGGAAACCATATGGTCGCGGCACATCACATAAACTAAATCTTTCTCTCTGTTTTTACATCTGCGTCAAAAATTTTTCCTTTTTAGCTCGCCTGTACCAAGTAAGGCAAGGTATTATGAGAGGGAAGAAAAGTGTCAGTGTCGATTTTAAGCCGTGTTTCAACTCTTGTATAATGGCTTTCATACATCTATTAAAGGTTAAGATATTTCTTTTAGCTCCTGTACATGTATAATCGGCTCTCATTCATTAATTATTGTTAAGTTTTTTGGTTAAGCTCTCTAGTCTAAAGTACATTGTGTAAATGAAAATATTCGGATGGGAGGTTAAGCTTTTTGTTAGCTCTTGTGTATTGAGCTATCATACATGGATTGAAGGTCAGGCTTCTCTAGTATAAGGCATTTCGTGTGAATGCACATTCTCGGATGGCAGGATAAACTTTTATTAGCTCCTGTTCTATGGCAGTCATACGTGGATCTCCAACATACCGATAAAAAGTCATGTTTTGTGTGTTCGTGTGTGTGTGTGTGTATGTGTGTGTTTATTTCGCCTGAGTACATCTACAAATGGCCTACTGATGCAAGGTTGAACTGTCTTATTGGCTTTAGTTTTATAGGCTTTGTAAATGTTTTGTAATGATTTTAACGGATAGACTTTTCAAATCAAAAATTTATTAGTTATATAAATTTCAATTTGTTTTCTGTAGTAAACACGTTCTCTAGAAATTAAGCCTTAATGCAGGGCAACGATTTATTATATACAGGGTTTTTGTATTTTATTGTTTAGAAAATTTATGAATTATGTACTTATGAATTAAAAGTTTTCATGCACATGCCTATCTATATGTAGGAGAACAAGAGCGGTATTGGGTTTCTCTGGCGATTTTACCATTTTCCTGTTTTGTGCACACACATTCAGATTAACTTCAGTTTGTTCTCATGTAAACACGGATTTCTGCTAGCATTTCTTGGTAGTTTCTTGTGCCATCACCTATCTAGAAAAGTCTCTCTGGCTACATTATGATTTGTAGAGTGTAAGAATTTACCCGGAGTATACCAAATTATCTGGTATACGCAGTATCCGTAGTACCTCTAGCTATAGTACCACATTTGTAGAGTGTAAGAATTTACCTTGTGTATACCAATTTATCTAATATACACAATATCTGTAGAAAGCTTTCCACATCTGTATTTGTACTAGGCCTATGACGCTGGTCGATGCATGTGCCCTCCTGTACAGTGACGGAATGTTTAAACCATCCACGCAGACAGTGACTGTCGTCAGATGAGTATTTGCTGTCAATCAGAAGGCTGCAGTGGCCACCCTTAGTACACTTAGCCAATCATGGGAAGCGCTTTGCATATCAAAGACCGCTCCAGCGAGTTGATACAAGAACACTCCACAATGAAGTTTTTTTACCGCCATAGGTCAACATTTGCACAGCCATTCACAGCTTTGGAATTGTTCACGGATTGCACCATGCAGTTTAAAATATGCATAGGAAAAACTAATTTTGTGCCTAAATTTGTGCGCGCACTCCCCACAGTGACGTCTTTACCACCACGACACTTTACAACGTTTTTCTTTATTCTGATTCCATTTGACTGCTATAGCAAGCACGCTGGGGGATTCTCTGAATGTCCTGTCGAAAATTATTATAGTACTATTTCACTTGAGGTAATATGGACACAGGGGGTTCAAATTTCCCATATCTGTGGGGAAATATGGACAACTCTGGCAAAATTTTCATGTCTTACATAAAGCAACTTTAAAGTTTCATTGCCCTCTAATGCAGTACAGATATCTAATACCCCAAGGTACATATTGGGATAAATTATATCCAGCTTGACCTGATTTAGTGGATAAAACTGGCCTTAAGCTTAATGGGTCCGTATTACCCCCATTCAACCTATTATCAGCTCCCACTCTCTAGTGCTTGTGAACTTCATGTACAATGTTCGACTTCGCTTGACCGGAACGACTAGGTCTACGCAGGAACAGTGATGTACCAGTACTGAAAGAATAAAACAGTACACCGCTTTAGACCGACCTTCGTTTTAGTGGGCAGTGCATTTCTCATCATGAACGATAAACAGATTGCAAATAAACAGATTTCAAAGAGATAAACATTTGGACTAAATTAAAATGAAATACAAAATACAGCCTTATACAGCCTAGTTGAATTCTTTCCATATCAACTGCAACAGCTATATGTGAGACACTGTTCCAATACATGTATTTGACCCAGCAAGGGTGGAACTAAGGCAAGCTGTAGGCCTATATACGTTAGGACCAAAGGCCTCAACTTTATGTCACACACATATCTGAAGACGGATGTGATAAGTTTTAATTTTATCGTATTATTTGGTTGAATGTTTACTGTTATGTGCACAACTGCCGTCAGCTTCTAAATTTTGCTTGCCACTGTTTACATATGCTGAGTTCAGGGCCTGCTGTCTGCCTCTGCCTTAGAATGTTCCAGAATACTCTCAGTTCGGGGCCTGTTTGTTTACAAAACCTGTTCAGGAATTTTCTTATTCTAGACAATTCCACTAGTCTATATAAGACCTATGAAACCAGGTCAATGGGGAGAAAGGAGAAAGAAAAAAGGAGAATAATTGAGAGTTTGGATGCTTTCGCTGTGCGTTACTTTAGTAGGCCCTTTGTGCTGAATTTTGGTGTCTTTATAGCCTCTGGCTTTGTTATATCATATCTCCACCGAGCACTTGTTCAGTCTGAACTTATATATTTAATTTGTGCTCCTGTGTACACAGTGCCTATTAGTACACGGACCCTGTCTGTGGAATTTTGTGTATATTTCGTCATACACTCAGTTATACTGTGGATTTTCCCTCTTATTTGTGCATTTATGCCTGTATGGTTTTCTGCATTGTGGAATATATGCGTCCGTTTGGACTTGACACCGTTGTACATGTAAGTACTTTAGTATTTGTATAGATACTGCTATCCTTTCTTGTTAAACTTATGTACTTTAGTATTTGTAAAAGTCTTGTTATCTGTCCTTGTTAAACCTAATAAATTGTTGTAAAATAAAATCTTCTGGTTTTGGTTACTTTTTTGTGCGGCTAAACTGCCGTGTATTTCGAACAAGCTATCTCTTTATAATACAGACAGTTCGGGTCGTAACATTACTTTACTGATAATAATCCCGGATTGTTGAGGACTGTACTATAAATCGTGTTGGCGTTCCTCGTCGTTTAGTAGAACACCTTGGTACTGAGAAAGTATAACTCGCAAGCGACAAAAGTTAATTTGCAAAAGCATATTGGCAATGACGATCAGGCAATGGCCCCCTATGTATAGATGAAATTATAGCGTAACCCTTATGATTGGTCAATTATGTCGCGGTCCCGATTTGTAAAGTCGGGGCCCCGACTTCAAAAGTTGGAGGCTAACAAATAAATTTCTCTTGCAAACAACATTTTTTCACCAGGTACTTTTTTCGTTTTCTTTCAAAATTTTTATTTCACCATGTCACTTTTACGGTTCCGTACTAAATCATTTTACAAAATGAAAACTTTAGGTTAGAAAGCTCAAGGTTGATGGTGACTGTATAGCTCTGAATAAGTGCAGACAGTTATACACAATGCACAAGTCTATCAATACGCCACCTCATGACTCCATTTCATTATGTATAAACAAAAACAAGAACACACCACCTCATGACTCCATTTCATTATGTATAAACAAGAACAAGAACACACCACCTCATGACTCCATTTCATTATGTATAAACAAAAACAAGAACACACCACCTCATGACTCCATTTCATTATGTATAAACAAGAACAAGAACACACCACCTCATGACTCCATTTCATTATGTATAAACAAAAACAAGAACACACCACCTCATGACTCCATTTCATTATGTATAAACAAGAACAAGAACACGCCACCTCATGACTCTATTTCATTATGTATAAACAAGAACATTTAGTTATTAATGGATGTTTGATCGATATCAAACTGGATTTACCCAAGTGCTGTATCAAAGCAAAGCGTCATATTGGTTTCTATGGCAACTGTGTATTGCATAGTAGGTAAAGGATATGCTTCCATGCAGAAATGTGCAAACGCATGTTGAATACGCCGATTTGACATTTCTCCATTTCTTTTAGAATAAAGATGCACCAGTAATCTCAACAGTTTTTCTTAGATTTTCAGGGTATTCACATTTTTATTAGAGTAGGTTTCTCTCTCTCACACACACATATGACTCCTGATAGGATTTTTTCTCTCTCTCTAACTCTCTCGCACACACGTCTGCTGTCAGAAGGTTTCTCTCTCTCACATACACATGGCAGCTGTCAGGAGGTTTCTCTCTCACACACACACATGGCTGCTGTGAGCAGGTCTCTCTTAGTCACACGCAAACATGATTGCTGCCAGGAGGTTTCCTTCACACACACATCGGTTGAAAAGCAACCGTGAAAACACAACATATGTCGCCAGAAATACCGCTATTGATTCAGGAAAATTTGCCCGTGATGCTCTGCATTGTGATAAATTCGTTATACCAGCGTGTTACGTGCGAATGGATTTATTGATTTTCGAGACGCAGTATCAGACCTTATATACCTACGCAATACGCTGATCTAACTTATACTATCCCTATTACCCGCTTGTGGGAAGATCTGACATCTACCTGCAGAAGGTCGTGGGTTCCCACGGGTTCTGCCCGGTTTCCTCCCACTCCAATTCTGGCCGACGTCGTATAAGCGAAAAAGTACGACCTAAAGCACCAACCAAATGAATAAATAAATGAATATCCCTTTTACTTCTTCTTTCCGACAGTATCAAACATTTTCACTGATTATGCATTCTAAATACATGAATAACACATTAGCATACACTAACTACCATTGTTATGAGATTAGAACGTAACACTAAATAACATACCTCATGATTCCAGTGTGAAAACACTGTGTATTAAGATGACGCTGGTAGTCTCATTCTGATGATACCGAATGGCCGATGATAAATTCAACAAGATGCTGTGTCTCGGCTACTTACACTTCTGCCTGACGTGTGCATGGATATGCAATCCCCAGATAACCGTATTACATGATATTCTCTTGCATTCATACACACGTACATCTCTGGGCAACCATGCAAGACGTCCTAATATTCGGTTGCTATTGTATTGTCCTATGTAACAGCGCATAATGCATATCTCGTATTACTGCGTCATATAGTGGGTCACTGCAAAGTCAACAGAGCCAGCCATTCATTCATTGTCGTGCATGTCTTTTTAATCAGTAAAAATACCCAGAATCCTCTCACCAATGCGGTCGTCGTGAGTGCTGACTACCTCTCTGGTCGTACATGAGAAGGTCCACCAGCAACCTGCGGATGGTCGTGTGTTTCTCGCGGGTTTTTCCCGGTTTCTTCCCACCATAATGCTGCCGCCGTCGTATATTCTTGAGTACGGTGTAAAACAACAATCAACTAAATAAATAAATAAGTAATTACTGAAGATATTGCATTTACGACCAGAACGGAATCAGCACTGTGAGTACAAACTGTGTAAACAAAAGTCATAATCACCATAAATTAGAAAACAACAAGTAAGGGTTATTTCAAGTACAAAGATGGTGGAAATAAAGTCCACTGGACTGATTCTCTCCCAGTGAAACACTGATATAGTGAGTGAGTGATTGTTTGGGCTTTAACATCGTACTTAATTTTTCAATGATATGAAAACGAAGGAATCCTTAGAGTGCGTGCAATGTGCCTCCTTGTTGCAGGACGGATTTCCCTCGCTCTTTTATCTAGTGCTGCTTCACTTTGACGCCTTGACGTAAGGCGCCCCGCCCGAACCATTACACTGATAGGGATCAACCAGTCGTTGCACAATCCCCTTCATGCTGAACGCCAAGCGAGGAAGTTACAACTTTCTCTGTTAAAGTTTTAGGTGCGACTCTTAGGATTGACCCTGGATCCACCACTCCCAAAGTGGAAGCTCTACCAACTGTGCTATATCAACTGTCAAAATTACAATAGTGAGTGAGTGAAATTATAAATTTGGCATTTTCCAAGCCCTGAAAAGATATGATGCACGCAGCACTTAACTGCAAGAGTAAATCTATAATACATTATTAGACATAATACACAAATAAACGGGATGAGGGTAGGTGCGACTCAAAATCGCCTTGAATTAACCATGAACTTCGCCACTGAAAACTTTAGAACTGTCTGTATTGTGTACTGAAAAATACCATAATGTGATAGCTTTGCAAACATTTCTGACTACATTATATCTGGGACATCTTAAAAGAAAATGTACTTCGGACTCATCTACATCACAAAAATCACACCAACCATTTGGGTGACAGTTTATCGTGAAAGGGCGTAAGTTAAGAGGTAAGACACCAGACATTAATCTAAAAAATAAGACATCGTGTCGTCTTGGAGATAGGCTCACATAACCGCTGGAAATAGAAGACTGAAATTGAAAATAAAAACGACCATTATTCATTGTATCCCACTCATTCTGCCAAAGCGAGTAGAAGTGTGACTGAACATCTCTCGACATGATAACGTGTAAGAGACAGATATATTATTCAGCAGTAGCGCTTGTTTTGCAGCCTTGTCCGCTTCTTCATTACCCGCTATTCCCACGTGGGCTGGTACCCATGCCAGGCAAACCTCTATCCCCTGAAAGTACAACGAGGTTAGCAACCATAACAGCTCCAAAATCACAGGAGATACAGTTTGCCAAGAGTAATTCTTAATTGCCTGCAATGCAGCAAGTGAATCAGGAAAAGTCACAGCCCCCACTGGTCTATATTCCTCAATCCACCGTAAAGAACAGAGGATTGCTAATAACTTACATGTGAAGACCGAAAATTTATCAGACACCCTAAGTGATTGGCATAATTTTATATCCGGTACTGAAAACCCAATACCACACTTCCCTGTCTCTGGGCACTTTGATGCATCTGAAAATAGTTTTTAAAAAGCAGACCAGTTAGACACATAGTTTTTAAAATACAAGCAGATAAGGTTAGGCTAGTCAGATTTGTGGGTATACTCACGTGACGCCATGCAAACATTAGGTACATTGAGGAGTCAAGAGGGGTGCAGGAAAGGAGTAGCTTTTCCCAGCTTGGTCTGGTCAACACCCACGTCATCAAGGATTTCTCTTGATCGTACGCTAAAGTTTCCGGAATGGCGCCCATTGTACAGAAAATCATAATAAGGAGGCAGTAACAATTAAGAAGCAGGATTATCGTAGGACGACCTAAGAACAAGTGTGTATTTTAAAGTTCTCAGCTTACGTCCAATCGACAAGGGGAGCTCACCGCAGGCCACTTGCAAACAACGTAACGAGGTCCCTTTAATTGTACCAGTACACACAAATAACGTTCGGTATTGGATACTGTCTAGCTTGCCTTTAACTGACTAGGCCGCTGAATCGAATACTTCGCAGCAATAATCCAGTCTTGATAGAATGAGAGCCCTGTATAACATCAATAAAGTTATGTTTTGTCCATCGCAACTTAGATATGCTAGTCTCTTCTGGATGCTGGAACACCCCCAGGAGCTGATTACCTCGCATGTTCCTATAATATTATTATTTCGGTGACTGAACTTTTTTTCAAAAGCACTGCTGTCTAGATAAACTTATTAAACGATTCGTTTATTTCTATATAATCTATACGCATACCGATCTTTCGGGTCAGCTGCATTGAGTTGTTTTCGGCAGAGTGTTTTTTTCTTCATAAATAGGAGTGAGTAGTGCATGTGTAGTCCAAGGCTTTCGAATTTTTGCCACTGGTGTTTCTGTTGTAACTAGAGGAAATGGATTTAAACACTGTCATTTAAAGGAACAACGTTGTCCCAGTTAACACTGCGGATAATTTCTTTGATTTGATTTTCCTGATGCCGAGATTTATTTCTGGAAGATATTTTCGACTGGGAGCCTCCGTACTCTATCTCCAGTGTAAATATTAAAAATTGGGAAATGGTCCAGATGGTGAACTCCGTTCGGGGTTTAAGAACCCGTCTTAACCAAGTCAATATTAAAATCGCCTAACAAAACGACTTTCCTTTTGGTTATAATTCTTGGAGAATGGTATGCAATGGTTTCTTAAAGTGGGTAACGTTCTGAGCAGGTGGGTAAATGATGCCCAATGATATATTTTGACGTATGGGTAGAGATATCAACAAAAATAGATTTCATCATTATTTATATATATATATATATATATACTAATACAACTAATACAACGATCGCATATATATATATATATATATATATATATATATATATATATATATATATATATATATATATATATATGTGTGTGCGTCGCTTCAGTATATATATATATATATATATATATATATATATATATATATATATATATATATATATATATATATATATATATATATATATATATTTCAAGAAACATATAACAGAATGGAGAAAGTTAAAAAGCCGTTTTATTTTATTTTTTTTTAATTGAATGTTTCTTCTATGAGATAATTTGATTGGCAGCAATTCAGTTTGTCCCAATGTTGTATATATTTCAAGAAACATATAACAGAATGGAGAAAGTTAAAAAGCCGTTTTATTTTATTTATTTATTTATTTTTTAATTGAATGTTTCTTCTATGAGATAATTTGATTCAGTTTGTCCCAATGTTGTATTTAAAACCCATTGTCATCAGTCTGCGATTTGCTATACTCTGTGCCACTGAAGTGAATAGGGTTAAAGCACATTTGGTCAAATTTTTTAAGGTTGTTGACAGTCTGAGGTATATCCGACTCAGAGTGGAAGGGTATGACGGAAAAAGGATACTAGTGTGGAACAAACAGAGTATCCATAGTTTACGTTATGTAGTTGGGATAATATAATATATGTGTTTACAAGACATCCACAGAAGTACTGGATATCAGTAGTAAATTGTAACAAGAGAGGCTATACATGCATGTCCCACTTGGGCATCTGAATGGGCTCGTCCACTTGAGAGGGTCGCACCGATCCAGAAACGACCATTTAAAACATTTTATTTCAATTGTAAGACTTGATTACAAAAATTTGGAGATCAGGTCATAGCCTTTAGTGAAGATTCATTTAGTATATAGTTTGGTATAGAGTTGTATAATTATATCATTGTTTACGGTATAATTTACAACGAATATACTAAAGAACCATAGTAATATGTAGAGGGGGCCCTCCTTGGCTTAGTTGAGGCCCAACAGTCTCTCACCAATGTGGTCGCTGTGAGTTCAAGTCCAGCTCATTTTGGCTTCCTCTCCAGTCCTGCGTGGGAAGGACTTCCAGCAATCTGCGGATGGTCGTCGGTTTCTCCCGGGCACTGCCCGGTTTCGTCCCACCATAATGCTGGCTGCCGTTGTATTAGTGAAATATTCTTGAGAACGGCGTAAAGCACCAATCAAATAAAAAAAATAAAAAATATGTAGGGTAAATCATAAATTTTGAAAACAAAGTAAACCAGCAAGAACGTGTTGGAAACCAGATAATACATGCCTGTCACTCATACAATAGTGATCCGATAATCCTATATGGCTACAGAAAGCCGTGTAGAGCGTTTGAGGAAACTATCACATGTAAAAACACCATGACAGTTCCACATATTCACTGCATACATCCATAAGGTAGATAACAACTTCATTCCCGGCCGATTAAGGGTCAGAATCATTCTATTACCCTTGGAGATATTTACTTATTGTATACAACACAGTTAGGAAATTAGATTTAACTGAATGGGAATAGAAAGAGTAATCACAGGCATGCGTGGGTGTTACAAGGTGGGCAGTTACACGCTCATGGTTTGAGTTTGTCCGACCCACCGTTGATATATAGTGTCGGTATGTGAAGGAACATTCAATATGTCCGTCACATGAAAGACCGCTGTTACAGTATTGAAAACAGCAACAGAAAACAGACTCAGTGATTCAATATTACAATGTAAACAATGCTATATATATATAATGAGACGTACAGTTTTACAGACAGTTCAACAACAACAACATAAAAAAACATACACATCAGTATTACCGGTCTTTAAAAGTTTCCAGTTCACCTTTGCATCCCAAGGAACGTATTCCAGGAGATCCAACGTAAAGACCATAGGATAAACACACAATTCACACAAGTCACAAATTGTCCCAGTCAGGTACTTCGCTAGGTTAGCGAACGCGAACACAGTACACAGGTTACACAGAACTGGAACAGTCAAGCCTTTGAATGACGTCACACCCGCAGAGCACAACACAGGGTAAATCCAGGCATGGAGGTATAATCCACTTTAGAACAGTCACAGCTCCCGCAGAAACTCACAAACGAGCCGTTCAGAGACGTAGAATAATGTCACCTTGTGGCAGAACGAACGTCCTTTGCAAAACTGAAAACTTCAGATTAGAGTCCGTGACGAACTTGTCGGTCAGGTGAGGTCAGCGTGTTAAACAAATTACACAGTCAACACTGTATAATCATAATAAAGATCCGAACACCAATAAACGTGACTTCCGCAGAAATTCACTTAAACCAGACATCAGTACAACTGTGGTACACAAACGGTGCCGGCATAGAAATCTGTCCTCCCAAACGAAACTGGCATCACCAGCTCATATCAATATAATGGACTCGATACGAGAGCGTCGCGCACTCTCCTGGCTCTCAGTGGATGCAGCAAAAATACCTCCCCTCTGCACAGAAAACACGGCTTATATACGTTCCAGGTGGATTCAACTATTCTTAAACACAGAATTAACAGCCAATGAAATAAACTAAGCATTGAACAAGGTGCTTTCCAAAAGGTCAGCGCTGTACACATATAACAGGGCCTGTTATGTTTTCACAAAGGTCCGCAGACTAACAGTACATGAAAACGTTAAATAGTCATACATAACACCCCCACCCTTCAGGGAAAGAAAGTTTTGCATAAAACTTTCTTTAACTTATTCATAATCATGAATAATAATAACGTTTACCACAGTCTTTAAAAACAAAGCTGCAGAAAACCAACTAGACACGTGACAAACAATCAGCAATCACATTATCTTTCCCTTTTATGTGTCTAATCTCTAGATTAAATTCTTGCAAAAGCAAACTCCACCGTAACAATCTTCGGTTTTTACCTTTTAGTTTGTGCAAGAATGTCAAGGGATTGTGATCTGTATACACAACAATGGGGTAACTTGACGAAGTCGCATATACTTCAAAATGCTGTAGTGCTAGAATCAAGGACAGACACTCCTTTTCTATTGTCGAATAATTTCTCTGGCACTTGTCAAATTTGCGAGAGAAAAAACATACAGGGTGATCAACGTGATCTGTTTCATTTTCTTCTAACAAAACTGCCCCAGCAGATATATCACTAGCATCAACAGCTAGCTTAAATGGTAAATTAAAATCAGGTGCTACAAGTATGGGGCCGCTGCTTAGCATGGCCTTTAATCTATCAAAAGATCTCTGACACTCAATGGACCACAAGAATTTAGCACCTTTCTTTAACAGCTGAGTTAGTGGCTCACTAACAAATGAAAAGTTCCTACAGAAGTTACGATAATAACCTGTCATGCCCAAAAAACGCTTTAATTCTCTCTTACAACTTGGCACTGGAAAACAAGAGATAGCACTGATTTTAGAATTAACAGGTTTTACCTGACCCTGTCCGACAACATGCCCTAGATATGTGACAAAAGCACAACCAAACTCACACTTGGCCAAATTTACTGTAAGATTGGCTTGAGACAGTCTCGCAAATAATGCCTCCATGATAGTTAAATGTTCCTCCCAAGTGTCGCTGAATATAATTACATCGTCGATGTAAACACGACACCCTTTAAGGCCTGATGTAACGTTGTTCACAAGTCGTTGAAAGGTGGCAGGGCTGTTCTTCATCCCAAAGGGCATGACTTTGTACTGGTATAAACCATCTGGGGTAGCAAACGCTGACACCTCACGAGCGCGCTGCGTGAGCGGTACTTGCCAAAATCCTTTCAATAGGTCAAACTTGGAGACAACGTTGGACTTTCCCACGGCATCGATACAATCGTCAATCCTTGGAATGGGAAAGTTGTCCGCTTTAGTGACGGCATTCACTTTGCGATAGTCTGTACACATAGGGTAAGTCCCATCTGGTTTTGGCACAAGAATACAAGGTGAACTCCAGTTACTGTTACTGGGCTCGACCAGATCATTTTCTAGTAAATACTGAACTTCTTTTCAAGTATTCAGTTTTAGTTGGTTTCAGTCTGTATCGGTGCTGTTTAATCGGTTTGGAATCTCCAACTTCAACATCATGGTAGATGGATTCAGTCCTGGTTGGAACATCAGGGAACAAATGTTCATATCGACGAACCAAATCCTTCAACTGCTGGCGTTGCTGATATTCCAGATGACCCAACACAGAATCAATGTCCTCAAGAATACTTGAATTCTGGAGTTTGGCTGACCGGAACCTTAAGTCAAAATCCTGATCATCCCTAACAGCTGAATCAGGGCCTAAGTTAGAGGTAACAACTCCACTAGGATGTACAACATTGAGATCAGTGCTATCTCTGTCTGCATATGGCTTTAACATGTTAATGTGACAAAGTTGTCTAGATTTGCGCCGATCAGGGGTGAAAATAATATAATTAAGATCACTTAGCCTCTTGTCTACTACATAAGGTTCAAAATAACGAGCTTCAAGTGGCTTACCACAAACTGGAAGTAAGGCCAATACCTTCTGACCAACTTCAAATCTGCGTCTTACTGTCTCTTTGTCATACTTAGTTTTCATACTCTTCTGAGAAGCTGTAAGATTCTCTCTGGCTAACTCACATACTCTGTTGAGATTAGTACGAAAACTTGACACATACTGTAATAGGTTAACATTGTCACTATCACCAGACACAAACTTTTCCTTGAACAACTGTAGTGGAGCACGCACAGTATGGCCAAACACAAGCTCAAATGGACTAAATCCAAGTGACTCTTGTACAGACTCTCTTACAGCAAACATTAACAAAGGTACACCCTCGTCCCAATCTTTCCCTGTCTCAAAGCAGTAAGTTCTTATCATACTTTTCAGTGTCTGATGGAATCTCTCTAGTGCTCCTTGACTTTGTGGGTGATAAGCTGAGGACTTATACTGGCTAATACCTAGCTCATGCATAACTTGTTGGAACACACCAGACATGAAATTTGAACCCTGGTCTGACTGTACGGACTTAGGCAGACCAAACATGGTGAAGAACTTAACTAAAGCCTTAATTACAGTCTTGGCAGTAATATTCCTTAGTGGAATTGCCTCAGGGAAACGAGTTGAAGTACACATTATAGTTAACATGTACTGATTGCCAGACTTTGTCTTAGGTAGCAGACCAACACAATCTATTAAGATTCTACTGAATGGCTCACCAATTGCAGGAATAGGCCTCAAGGCTGCCTTGGGGATTGTCTGCTTAGGTTTCCCCACTAACTGACATGCATGACAAGACCTGCAAAATTCAGTAACATCTTTCCTTATTCCTGGCCAATAAAAATGACTGAGAATCTTATGATAGGTCTTATTAACACCTAAATGACCTGCTAACGGCGTTTCATGCGCTATGGTCAGTATGTCTTTACGATAAGACTTGGGCACAACTACCTGATGCTTAACTGCCCATTCATCCTCCAACGAAACATCGGGAGGCCTCCACTGCCGCATCAATATGCCAGACTTGACATAGTAGTAGCATGGGTCAGGTAAAGATTCACCATCTTTAGCTGTATCATTAAACAAGCAAGAAATACTTGGATCATTGTGTTGTTCAGCAATCAACTCAGTCCTACAAAATGGCTGATCACCACTAACAAAATTAGTATCTACTTCCTGCTGGCTGTCTAATTTGGAAGAATCTCCATCCAACATTTTGCTGAGAAAAGTCTCGCTCAAATCAACAGTACTACCCTGGTCTGTACTGACTTTTCTAGACATAGCTCTTGTAACAACACAGGACGGATATAAACCCGCTATCTTGCTTTCAACTGGCTCTGTGACTGAATTCAGAGAAGGCTTATCAACCATTAAGGGATCAACAGTAACTTTATCATGTGCTAAGTCATTTCCCAACAACAAATGAATACCCTCAAAAGGTAATGAAGGCTTAATGCCTACCCTGACAGGTCCAGATATCAAATCTGATGACAAATAAATATCATGAAGGGGAACACTGACAAAGTCACTAGACTCTACACCTCTAATAAGGGCACGAACCCCAGAGTATGACTCTTCAGAAAAGGGCAGAGTATTCATCAACAACAGAGACTGAGATGCCCCAGTATCCCTTAATATCTTTATAGGGGTAGCACAAGACATGTCGCTTCTAAGCGACACTGAACCAGAATTGATAAACGGAGCGAAGCTATCCATAGATCATTTGGGAATCTTATCCAATCCCATATCAGCTAACTCAGATCTGCTTTTAACTGCTGATGTAACTTCCGGCAATGTTTTGTGCATTGTAACACAAAGACCTGTCGGCTTAGACTCATTCTGAGCTTCCCGTCTCCTTTTCAACGTGTAACATTCACTCATCACGTGACCGCAAAAATTACAAGTGACCCTATTTCGAGGACTACCATTCCAATCTGAACTACGTGAACCATGAGCTGTAGAACCACTGGAGCCTGGTGTAGAACTCTTCTGTGTAGAGCTACCTCTACCTGTTGCATGTGACTGGGTATTTCTACGTGTAAGTGAATTAAATGGCTTACCCGTGTATGTAACCTTATGTGTCAAGGAATAATCATCAGCTAAACTGGCTGCCTCTTCAAGTGTACTCGCTTTCTGCTCATCAATGAACACCTTTACATCATTATGAATACAACGCTTGAACTCTTCTACCAGCACAAGCTGACGCAAACTTTCAAAACCCTTGCCTATTTTCTTGGCTGTACACCAGCGATCAAACAACTGCTCCTTAGCTCGACCAAACTCAACGTATGTCTGATCTCTACCTTTTTCATAGTTACGAAATTTCTGGCGGTAAGCTTCAGGCACCAATTCATAACCCTTCAAAATTACCTCTTTCACATAGTCATAATTGGAAGCACTCTCTACACTTAACTGAGTGTAAATTTCCCTGGCCTTTCCAATTAGCACACTCTGTAATAACATAGTCCAGAACTCTTTAGGCCACTTCAAACTATTTGCAATTTTCTCAAAATGCAGAAAATATTTATCCACCTCTTTTTCCTGAAAGGGTGGAACTAACCGAATGTATTTGGTCACATCAAATCCTGAATCCTGTCTACCGGAAGGACCCGGTTTCTCATCTCTCTCAACCTCTAACTTTTTCATTTGGAACTCCAATTCTCTTTCCCTCTCTCTTTCTTGCCTCTCTCTCTCCTCTCTCTGCACTTCCCTCTCTCTTTCCTCTCTCTGCATTTTCAACTTTTCTAACTGTATCTCATGTTCCCTCTCTTTCTCTCTTTCCTCTTTCTCCAATCTCAGCTTTAACTCAAACTGCTTAAACTTAAGCTCGGCGTCAGACTGACCCTCGAACTCATAACCAGATAATGCAGCACTATCAAACTTACCTATCCCTACTAAATGTTTCAACAAAGTATACTGCATATCTCTTTTCCTCCATGAAGACTTTACGGACAAACCTAAAAATGTCCCTAACTTAACCAAGTCTTCCTTCTTTAAACTCTCAAAAACATCCTGATCGGGCGCACTAACAAACTGTTTAGGATCAAAATCTCCCATTGTAAATATTTAGCCACTGAATCATTCACCGTTAAAATTAAGCAATCGCTTCTCACATATGTTTAACTTCAAATATCCGGTGCAAAACAAAAGGGAAACAATCGGTTCCCGGACAAGCCCCCAATTTCTGTTACGGTATTGAAAACAGCAACAGAAAACAGACTCAGTGACTCAATATTACAATGTAAACAATGCTATATATATATGAAATGAGACGTACAGTTCTACAGACAGTTCAACAACAACAACATAAAAAAACATACACATCAGTATTACCGGTCTTTAAAAGTTTCCAGTTCACCTTTGCACCCCAAGGAACGTATTCCAGGAGATCCAACGTAAAGACCATAGGATAAACACACAATTCACACAAGTCACAAATTGTCCCAGTCAGGTACTTCGCTAGGTTAGCGAACGCGAACACAGTACACAGGTTACACAGAACTGGAACAGTCAAGCCTTTGAATGACGTCACACCCGCAGAGCACAACATAGGGTAAATCCAGGCATGGAGGTATAATCCACTTTAGAACAGTCACAGCTCCCGCAGAAACTCACAAACGAGCCGTTCAGAGACGTAGAGTAATGTCACCTTGTGGCAGAACGAACGTCCTTTGCAAAACTGAAAACTTCAGATTAGAGTCCGTGACGAACTTGTCGGTCAGGTGAGGTCAGCGTGTTAAACAAATTACACAGTCAACACTGTATAATCATAATAAAGATCCGAACACCAATAAACGTGACTTCCGCAGAAATTCACTTAAACCAGACATCAGTACAACTGTGGTACACAAACGGTGCCGGCATAGAAATCTGCCCTCCCAAACGAAACTGGCATCACCAGCTCATATCAATATAATGGACTCGATACGAGAGCGCCGCACACTCTCCTGGCTCTCAGTGGATGCAGCAAAAATACCTCCCCTCTGCACAGAAAACACGGCTTATATACGTTCCAGGTGGATTCAACTATTCTTAAACACAGAATTAACAGCCAATGAAATAAACGAAGCATTGAACAAGGTGCTTTCGATCCGGTCCGCGCTGTACACATATAACAGGGCCTGTTATGTTTTCACAAAGGTCCGCAGAATAACAGTAGATGAAAACGTTAAATAGTCATACATAACACCGCATGTAGTAACACAAAGTAACCGATGTAAATCACCCGCATCTTTCAAACAAAATGTTTAAGCGACATATTCTTGAATACGGCGTAAAATGGCGGACAATGGTCAACCCATGATCACGGTGGTAAGGGAAACTAGGCATCTAAAAAATCCAGCCCTTCGTTCTCACTCCTGACCAGACAGCAACTGGTAAAACATGGGAAGAATGGTATTGAGTAACAGAACGAGAGCTTAGGTACTTCAAAATATCAAAACCATTTGATAAAAAAGACGCAAGGATAATTTATGGAGATATAGAAATAGCAAAACTGAGCAAAAGTTTACCAGATGCAAAGGGACGAATTGAACATACAGTATGAGAAGCTAAGGAAAAAGCTTCACGCCTCAGAAATATAGAAACCATGCAAAATGCATTTTTCTACAAAAGAAAATGGCATCTTCGAAGAGGTCTGGACCCCTTCATAAATGTCGTTTGCCATTCCTTGATCAATCCACTCCCCTAGTGGTTTTTCTAGGTAGTAAGGTACAGGTCTAGGTTTCTGTGTAACTGCGTACACCACTCGTTTTACAGTCTAAAGGAAGATACACCATATGACCATACGTCATGTACAGGCGCCAATCAGATTTCATACACAAGTTCCACGATCGTACGGTTTTTCTCCAAACTGGACCTGAAACAGGGATACCACCAACTTACACGGGGTAATGGTTGCAACTTTCATCACAATGTGGGGAAATATTCGTAAAAAGAAATTCATATTTGAGGTATCTGTAAATAGCCAGTCTTTCACGTATGTGCGTGTCATTAAATGTCACGTATTATGACGTCATTTAGTCAGCTGCTGCGCAGGAAACCGATACTCGTGGGTTTCTCCACGGCTCTGCCCAGTTACGGCATAAAACAGGAATCAAATAGATAAATGTTAAATAAATTCCCAAAAGAATAGCTCAGAAAGGTTGCTCTTATTTGGGCTGTGCTATTTTTCTCAAACATCATATAAGTACCAGCATTTGCGTGTTGAGTAATTCTCGACCAGTGATGTCTAATTAATAAATTGCAATTAAGATGAATTTTTAACCAAATTCCGCGGAAGCCATGGTGGTGGGGGATTGTAGCTATTTATAGCCAGTTCAGATGACTCAAGTCACAAAAAATGTAATATATTCTGTTTTTATTTGTTCATCTCATATTATGTAGATAACCTTAGCTGTTTACGCTGTTATATGTGTTTGTGAATGCATCACAACAGAAATCCAAAATTTCGGGTGATGTTTTAATTATGGAGGATGAGGGAGACAACTCTTATGTCAAACAGACTTGCTTTGTACCAATATGGTTTACCTCCCTTGTATGACAACGTTTGAGTCGTCTGATCAAGGCAAGTGAATACAAGAATATCCATCCGTTTATATAATGTGACTGATTGGCGCTGAACGTTCTTCTCCGGAATATTTGAATTGCACGACGATGGTAGGTTTTACAATGTAGAGGTAGAAGAAAATAAAGTGACCTATGTTAATGCCCGACGTAAAGATTCTCGATGTAAGTGTCAAATAGGTAAAGCAGCTCATCCTTATATACAGGTACATGTAGTTTAAAATTCTTGCATTTCAGATCTACCACTTATGAGACGTAGGTTTAATGTTATTGTCAAAGATTCCCAATCTCTAGTGTAGTCTTGCATGATGTTGGCTGGAGACCACTTGACATAATTTATTTATTTACCGGCACGATTGGTGTTTTCAAGTATATTTTACTTACACGACTGAGGCCAGCATTATGGTGGGAGGAAACCGTACAAAGCCCGGGGGAAACCCACAATCATCATTAGGTCACTTGACATAATATCAGATATGTCACACGGAATTGTTCATTCGGCTTCAGTGACGTTCCAGTGGACACTCTTCACCCATACAGCAGGCCACCATTGCATATAAAGTGCACAGGCCTTGGATATAGCGCTCAGCAATAACCAAGTGAATAAATATCGCCACCCACAGCCTCCGTAACAATTATGCACCAAGAAAACACTCCACGCAGAACAATGAAATCAACATTCCAATTTCGATACAAAAAACATTTATTGCAGGATTTACAAATGTACACTTCATACACAATGTCCATCAACAAAAGTTTTGTTTATTGATACAGTTTCCGAATGTATGTTCGCAAAACTTCTTGGATCGCACATATTCGCGTGTAACAAGACCCATCATTTGTACTAGTTTTTTTCAGGCAAAATGGAAAAATTAATCACTTTCTGAATCAACATAAAATCCATGTAAAAACAGTAAAAACAAAACCAAAGGATAAAAACAACAAAGAAATCCGCTAATCATCCGAACAAGGTGGGCCCTACATGTAACACTAATAAAAATACAAAAGTAAAAACTAAGTATAATTTTACAAATTAAATTTGATTAGCTGTAAACCAAGCTGAACGCAATAAGCAGGCATTTAAAAGAGTGTAAAATCTCTTCATTTGCATAAAAGTAATAAAAACATGTCTTCAGACAGATATGAATTAGAATAAAAGAAAAAACAACCATATTTTGATGTTCATGTCACACTATATTTATACATTTATTTATTGTGTTCGTGTCATCTCGAACTACTGTTCACTGAAACACTAAAGGTCGAAAAAATTAAAATATTAAAAATGTATATATATACAAATATACACCTGTAGGCCCTTTATAAAAATATATATATATATACTAAAGTGACCCTCTTGTTTAGTTATCCGAAACATTATACATCTTCTATATTGTACAACGTATATAACACAGAAATACTTTTTAAAAAGTAACAATATTGATAAAACCCATACATTCATAAACATGTTTAATTCTTATCAATGACATGAGCTGGAATACAATTCGTCAGTGATAAACGCTGTGCAATTATATTGCTCGACAAAACAAGAGATCTTCTGATGGATGACAACTCGTCATCGTCTGGTCTCCACGCGCTCGTGCTGCAAATACAGAATGGGAAAATGTAGACAAGTATGGCCATTGGAACAGGCCTTGAGGTATGAACAACTGCCCATGTTGCAAGTCAGAGTGGCCATAATTTTGTTGAAAATGAACAAAACTGCAAAACTCAAACCTGATTTGTAACTTGTCATACTGAAGGCACATATACACCTTCATCAATATAACAGTTTTGACGAAACGTTCGGAAAACTGTCCAAAACCAGGTTAAAAACGACGGTAATATTATCAAAAATGGTCGCAACGCCCAGAAACTCGAACTTGAACTAAAACTCATGTAAGGTCAAACCATAGTACTAAGCTTCATGTCCATATGATGAACCGGGAAAACCATTTACGTCTGACTAGCGGACTGAAAGACGAGGTGGGGGGCCTCCGTAGCCTGGTGGTTAGCGTGCTGGCACAGTACAATGATTACGGACCCTATCACCAATGCTATCGCTGTGAGTTCAAGTCAAGTTCATGCTGGCTTCCTCTCCTGCTGTACATGAGAACGTCTGCCATCCCATGGTCGTGGGCTTCCCTCGGGCTCTAACCGGTTTCTTCACAGCATATTGCTGACCGCCGTCGTATAAGTGAAATGTTCTAAACGGTGTAAAACATCGATGAAATAAATAAATATAGTGAGCGAGTGCTTGGGGTTTAACGTGGTACTTAACAACTTTTCAGTCATATGACGATGAAGGAATCCTTGGAGTGCATGTAATATGCCCCCTTGTTGCAGGACGGATTTCTACAGCTCACTGAGGCGCCTTACCGAAGGCAAGTAAGTCGCCCCTCCCGAGCCATTATAATGATACAGGTCAAACAGTCGTTGCACTATCCCCTTCATGCTAAACGCCGAGGGAGGAAGTTACAACCGCTCCCAAAGCGGAAGCTCTACCAATTGTGCTATGGGGGCCGATAAAATGAAAGACGAGGTGTAAATCTGTACTGCCCTCCCCCCACCCCCACCCCCCACCCACAAGTAGCGGTATAGAGGACTAATACGATGAAATCACATCAAAGGTCACGCCTTGATAAAAGTTATCTCATTACCTCAACCAGGAAGCCAATATGGTATTGTTCCAGTATTTCGTGTGCCAATCTTGAATGACCTTTCTCCTCGAAGGTAACAGTGACGTCACGTCCGGCGTTTTCTAAGATAATATCTGTACCCCCTGGATGCTGCAAAATATAACATTAGTAATCGCCTAGATTATTCATACATGCAGGGTAAAGGTAAGCTAAATTATGGCATACATAAAAGTCTTTACCAGTCTGCTTTCAACATTCAGGGAGGTCATGAACTCATTTTTAAATTCCAAATCTAAATTTGAAAAATTATTTATTTATTTGTAACTCTGCGTTAAGAGACCATAAAAACATGCGTCCAACATAAAGGATTTTATGCTAAAAGAGTAATACAGACAAACAAGATATATATATATAAAATATACATTTCAATGTATAATGTCACTGAAGATATACGTCAGTTGAAATAGGGTAATCAAGTTTAGAATAGAAATGTCTACATGCATGTAGACTGATCTACAAAAGGGACTGCCTAATAAAAATATGTAAATTCTTATATTTAAATGCGCGCATGTATGCTTTGGGTTTAGCGTGAAACCCAAGTTTGATCCCAGACACTCCCAACTTCGAGGAGGATTGCATTTAAATGAAATGAAATCATTGTAGTCATCAAGTATAAATCTGAACGTCAAAATCTGGTAACTATAAAGCAATGCTTTTGGCAACATTGTACATATACACGTACATGTATGTGACTGTGCTTTTTTTGTGTGACTTTGTTTATGTTAAGATGGTAAACTACAGCTATTAGTGCTGATAAAACCTTGCAGGAAACAAACGAGATAACAGCTTAATCTTCATTTTCTACGTTACTCCTGATTCCCAGTGCTTTAGCGCGCTGCCTGAATCTCCCGTGCAGCGTGTACTTGCCTGCTCTAGGAACGCCGTGACATCATAAACCCTATCTCTGAAGACAATCCAGCAGGAGGTATGGTCACAGTGTTGTTTCACTTCCTTCATGGAGTAGCAAGTCACCTGATCAGTATTGGGCAGGAAGTTTAACCTGGCCTCTGTCAACGTCTGTACCGCCATCTGTATCGCAAAAGGGTAACCCTGGACTTATTTCAAACGTTGTATTGAATAACCTGTGTGGAAAGAGAATAAACACATTATAATAAAGGTAACATGAGCGAAAAACGTAACGGGACAGAGATCAAAGAACCTGCGTGAAAAATAGAGCAAAAACACATTACGATGTTCACAAAATGGACGAAGAGCTGAAACGAGACAGAGCTTGACCAACCTGCGCTGAAACAGAGTGAAAATCACAGTACGATTTACATAAATGAATGAACAACTGAAACGACAAAACTGAAATGAAAACGTCAGAGAAGAAAATCATAACAATTCAAAAACTTATGCACCAAAATACAAGAATCATGTCACATATGCTGAAAAGTTGCCATACACCCAATCAAACTGATTATTTATCTAGCAAGAATGACAGGTGTTCATAACATGCGAAAGCCACAGTTACATATACAGTACATACGGTCATAGAAACAGCATTTAGAAAGTAAGTATAAAACTCACGTGAGTCGGATCTCGACAATTTCTAACTTCTGTGTTTATATACTGCCGTGATTCGCCAATATGCAATTCTTAATACAGTAAAGTGTACAATATTCGTTGAATTTCAGAGGGCCTACATATACAGCGTCCACGCTTTGACACAGAGTACATGGGTACTATAGTCTATTTCTTTTAGAGAGTCGCCTATTTTGGTAGCGAGTACTACTGATTTCACAGACAGCCGAATATAGGCAACTCTGTAGTAGAAATAGACCATAGGAATGTCCCAGCTGTTTAGCCTGCTATACAACCGCATGACAGCCTCAGTTATCAGGATTTAATTGTAACCATCAATACTTTATCCGTCTTTCATGTTTGCATGAGAGTGTAACACTTTGCACAAGAGTCATGAACAGAAGACTCATCCAAGCATGAGCTACAGACAATAACACTCCAGCGTATCTCCCCTTAATTGTGTGTCTTTACACGTCTATACGCAAGATTGAATGCAGTAATGTTACGTAATGACCATTAGCCGCATTTTTCAAAGGGTCCAAAGACAGGAAAAATTGTTTTCCCCATTCAGCGGTAACGTTGGTAACGCGCAGAGGTTATGCCGAACGAGTTAATCTGGGCGTCAAAACCGACATTCGTATACCAGTCGTCAACAAAAAAGGACGTTACTGCATTATCAGCATTTATATTTCCCTTGTCACAAAATATAAATAATTTCTCTGTCAGTAATTGTTTCTTTACTTTTTTATTCATTTGATGTTTTGTTTATTTTTTATATTCATTTGATTGGTGCTTTACGCCGTATTCGAGAATATAAATATGCACTTATACTACGCCGGTCATCATCATGTAGCGAGGAAACTGGGCAGAGCCCTGGGGAATCTACGACCATCCCGAGGTCGCTGTTGAGTACATAATCATTTTATCACGGGTGGGGTTTGGGAAGGGCCTGGGGTTGTCCAGGGTTTGGAAATCACACAGAAATATCCACTTTTCGTTTCGAATAAAGTTGATTATAAGATGATTAACTTTCACTAAATATACAGTATTACCCATACGATATTTGAGCAATTTATACTGAAGTGTGTTAGCAATACATGCATTTCAAACTATGAAAGCTTCAAATTCATGTAACTGGAAATGGTCCATGCGCCTGAAACCAAAAAGTTAACGTTAAGAAAACACAAAAAAAACGATGCAAAATTAGACCACAGAGGTGCAAATACGGTCTTTAATATCTTTTTTCGATTTTTTTTCTTTCAGAAGAAATGGGAATTTGAAAACATTTTTGTATGATGGACCACCCCTTGGTATATATCATCTTTGCATTATAATCAGGGATGTTCTAATCAAGGATGTGATGCATGTGTAATAAATTTATTTCAATGTAAATTTGTTGTTTATATCCATTCATAAATAATATTTTTGAATATACCAAACTAAAAATATGATCAAAATCCAAGTTGAAATCCAAGTTGACTGACATGACCAAATTTTAGTGCAAGCATATTTATTAAACATGTGTTATATCCTAATCTATATCATTATTACTCAATGACTGCATATATCAAGAGGTGGCCCCAAAAACCCGCCATATAAAATAAATTTTAAGCGTCTTTTTCTCTTTAAAGGAAAATCGAAAAAAAACAACTAACTTTTCGCACTCTTTCATCTGAACTTAATCATCTGAGTAATTGTTATGTTTTCCCCAGCTTGAAAGCAAAAAGAAGAGCAATCATGGTAAAATAATGACACGAAAAGCTCTAATCTCTCTCTAAAAAAAAAAACACAAAAAAAACCAGGCAGGGTCAGAATAACACGAATACACGTAGTTACATGTACACGAATTTACCTCCACAGAAGTCGTCCATACTTAAAGCCCACTGTACTTTTAAGAGCACATAGCGAAATAATGACAAATACGTTGTTCTTGTATGAACGCATAAGGCAACAATGACAAATACCTTGTTCTTATATGAGCGCTTAAGGGGACAATGATAAATTCATTGTTCTTATATGAGCGCTTAAGGGGACAATGATAAATACATTGTTCTTGTATGAACGCATAAGGCAACAATGACAAATTCATTGTTCTTGTATGAACTCATAGCGCAACAATGACAGATACATTGCTCTTTTAGAGCGCATAAGGCAACAATGACAAATACTTTGCTCTTTTAGAGCGCATAAGGTAAGAATGACAAATACTTTGTTCTTTTAGAGCGCATAAGGCAACAATGACACATACATTCTTCTTTTATGAACGCACAATTCAACAACGATACATACATTGTTCTTTTAGAGCGCATACGCCAACAATGACAAATACATTGCATTTTACGTCCGCATAACACAACAATGCCAAATACGATATTTTTTTTTAATATATAACACAAACCGAATAATGTTACTTATGAACTGATAAGCCCATCATGTAAGCCAGCAAGACTATCATATCAAAACATACACATTTACCTGATCAAGTCCTTGCAGACACACACGTACACTTGAATGTGTAACGTTCTATCACGGTAAACTCTTTTGCGTTGTGGAGACTGTTACTTGTAGATATAAATCTGGTCTAGCGGAGATCACGTGACCTACATGGGTAAGTTTTAGAGCACACGTGATGACACCGTGAATTACGATTAATCTGCAGTAAAACTGATACAACAATCTTGTGATTGGTTTGACTGGTTAGTCCCTTTGAATTCAGACGGATTTTTTACTGTACGCTGCATCAGTGCTGTGTAAGTACAGTATAACTATAAACGGGCTCCACGATTTGAGATTTGTTCTCTCCCAGCTTACCTTATAATTAACTATACAAAAGATAAAGCATTTAATGCAGCAAAGTGCAAGGGTTACAGAAATGTAAACTTTTCATGCTACATGAGCTTGCTGAGAAAATGCATAATGGCGTGCCTCGTGACACTGTCTATAGCATTAACTATGGATACCGCTCTCACATGCAACCTGTTTTAATTTCTGTGCAATTGTTCGCTTCTACAGTCAGCCACATAAAGCACTAAATCATTTGCCATTTCTTTAGACAGTGAGGGTGGGTGCGGGTAGGGGGGGGGACTAATATGCACTAGTATGCAGCTTAAAACTTCCATTAGAGATAATAAACCTGCTCTAAGCTGTTTCGCTGAAATACTAACTTTACCCAGGCTATATTACCCAGACCCAGACTGATTAGTTGAAATACTAAATTTTTCCCAGACACAATAACGCGTACAGCGAATATGCGGCTTGTGACCTCGCCATGTGGATGATCGGTTTGAAAAATATAAAATAACTTACATTTATGGCCTAAACCTTGATTATCGAGGGTATTCAATTTGTTATCAAAGCACAAACGTAGTCTATTTTAATATCGGTGGTTCATTAACTTTGTCGGATACAGCTTTACAGATCTGAAAAAGTCTCTAACAAAATGGACCGGTGAGCTGGATTCGAACTCTCTGCCACTAAAGTTAAGGCATTCCGACAGAGTGCAAGTTTTCAGAGACACTTGTCCATCACTAGCATTTAATCATGAGAAAAAATAATACAATAGAGTAATCCTTCTTTGTACAGACTTTCTGAACTTTTACCTGAAGGTACTCGAACAAAAATGTTATTAAGTTTTTTTATGTGCCCACGTAAACACGTCGAGATTTAAACCGGTTTTATGACATTTTTGTACAAACACGGCTTTAACAAACCCAAAAGCACCGAAAGAGTAATTCGTCTCTTTTTGATGACCGTTTTCTTCTGAATAGAAAATCTGGCAGTCGTGATTATGGACGGATGTGGCTATGTGTACATAACTGTAATTTCACGTTGTGCACATGTCACAAACACTGAATGGTCACGGGGCAGGTAAGTACAGTTGAAATCTCAACACTCGCCCTGTTTTTCCATCCACCACGCATGTTCGTGGGAAACCTCTTTTAACATTACACACAAGCATGCAGGGTGAAGTTTATACCGCTGATCATTCTAAAAAGATTGAGGGATTTTAACGTAAACACCGTTCTAATGACTACAAATTATGTTCACTAAAATAGGCTTTCCTCGGCAAGAAACGTGACTTAATAAAGGCGTAGGTTATATGTCAATCCGTATCGTGGGGTAACGCGTTGAAATCTTGTTATAACAGATCATATTTAGTCCAATAAAAGAAACGAAAACAGATAATATGGCCTGTTATTTCGGAAGACGAATGGAACAAACCTACACGGCTTAACCAGTTCTGATGTGCGTAAATCTTTAAAATCAACTTTAAATCTGGAATTCTTGTATTATATAAGGATACTATGGGATACGTTAGATGTTATACGGATATGCTAGAGAAACCGGAAATACGAGATAGCGCCACTCGTACCCCTACGTTCATACATACAAAACATATATTAGTTTGATTACTTCGACTCCATTCCATGGAATGATTTACGACAAGGCAATAAGCTGTGTTTCAGGGATAATCAACCGTAGTCAATCCATAGAGAACTATTCGTACCCCACGTCCATAAATGGCTATAATATGCGAAAAAAGGTTGGTTACGTCAGGAGAGATAGCTGCGTTCTCCGATTATAAAAATGACTCGTGCATGCATGATTGGTCATAACGATAGCGTGGCGGCGATTTCGCTTTTTGGCAATGTACGCGATTACTTTAACCTGCGATATATCGGTGTCCAACATCGCAAAATTTGAAATGGGATGTTTATTTTAGACGTTAATATTTATGGATATTTCACAGCTGAATATATACATCTGGCCTATAGTGTTCCGTTTTCTTTTTACAGCGAAACATTTTCAGCTGCGGGATGTATGATTAATTGAAAACCGCTTATTACACCATCTGAGAGGTAGTCAGTATACGCGTGATATAATTAACCTGCCGGACTCCGTACTAAAGATCGTGCATTTTTGTGCTGCTCAAATAATGCCATCCACAACCTGAAGACCATTCCCTCCCAAAGTAATTCGGACCTAACCTCTATATGTGTAGTCTTTCATTCATTCATGCCTTTGGGGCGACATTTTGTGGCCAAACCGGTGATGTATGTTACTCGTCCATTTCAAGAAAAAACAATAGTCAATTCATTCGCCATTCTACGTGAAAACGTCTCCCGCTGAGCTATTCCAGTCAAATAAGTATACGCTTTGTGGTTGCGTGGTATAAAATGTATATTTTTTTTTGGTCACTCATTTTAGATAGCATCATTATGCTGTCCACTTTTCTCGATAACTGACATGTATTTTTGGCATACCTATATATATATATATAAATCAATGATTTTAACTCCGACAAATTCATAGCATGATGCTCTGCCTATAAATACATTGATCTTTTAACCTCAACACCAAATTAACCCCGAAATGTGTCGTTTCTACTTCTATCTTCACCTGTACAGCGTGTAACATAGAGTTTTGAGTGTTTCAATGAACCGAATGAACCGATTTGAATGTTTCTCAAATCTGATGCTTAAATACGTCTGCCCTCCTTGAATGTGATAAATAAATTTGCATACAAGTATACTGGGCACTTTCCATGATACGAGCACTTTGTCTTCCAGATTGTCAGTGAGTGAGCGAGTGCTTGTGGTTTAACGTTGTGCTCAACAATTTTTCAGTCATATGACGACGAAGGAATCCTTAGAGTGTCTGTAATGTACCTCGTTCTTGCAGGACGGATTTCCACCGCTCTTTTATCTAGTGCTGCTTCACTGAGACGACTTACCGAAGGCAAGTAAGCCCGTGCCATTACACTGATACGGGTCAACCAGTCGTTGCACTATCCCCCTTCATGCTGAACGAGGAAGCCAATCGAGGAAGTTACAACTCTCTTTAAAAGTTCTATATGTGACTCGAATCTGGGATTGATCCTGGATCTACCGTTCTGGAAGCGGACGCTCCACCAACTGTGCTATCCGGGCCGGTCAGACTGTTCTTATATACTCCATTTACGAGGACAAAGCGTGCCTCATGCAAACTGTTACTAGAACTTCTATTGGTATAGATATTACACTCAAATAATTCTGAGAAGTGGAAAGGTCTGCACAATTAAGTGTGTGTGTGTGTGTTTGATGGGGAGTGGTGGGGGGGGGGGGGGTTCTGTAACATTCACGAAATACCCCTTCTGAACGCGAATTCTTTCCAAAACGACATGGTAGACATGCGAACACGAATCAACTTCTATATAGTGTGGCAATCTTATTCTAAGTCTGACTGACACTATAACAGGTATATCATGCCGTCTGCATCAATGACATTTTCCAAACAGCATGCACTGAAATGAAACAATGTTTATTAATTACCAATAAAGACACAAATTTACATGTATATACACATTTAACGATAATATTCCACCGTTTTATTTACATATTTAGATATTCGTTCATTTATTTAGGTTTCACACCAAGGTTCAGCATGCTGTACAACGTTTAAGATCTCAAAAGCATCTCACATATATTGTACATTTTATGAAACGCTCAGATACACTGACTTCAGTTTAACTTGCCACTGACATTTTATCAATGTTTACACATGACATTATTAGTATCAGTGGTTTTCATATATCGTGAGCCTGTAAAAATATACAAAACCAGCAAAAACTTGAGGGAAGATCGTATAATGGTACGCGGAAGGCGAGATCTCCATACCCTACTTCGCACCCATGCTGTGGAGCTTCAGACATTTAGGTATCGATGTAAAACATCAGTAGTTCAAATACAATTAATATAGTGCATTTGAAAGCTAGTTTATAAGCTGGTAAAGATTTTCTATATCAGGCCACATTTGGCAAATAGTATTTTATTGGTGAACAATACTTTATGGGATTGAACAAATGGAGATAATCACATTGTACACAAATCTGATGCAATATCATTTTCATAATTTTCATGAAAGGCCTATACATAACGTATGTTACTCTTTGTATACATATAGGCCTATACGTTCACGTCTCTATATATATAGACATGAGAGAGATCTATTTGTGAGTCGATGTGGAACAGTATTAATGCAATGAGAATTACAAATAAAGCATTTATTTCGACAGTTGCAATATAGTTAATAACCTGTACATAGGTAGTTTCAGTTTGTCTGTTATATGTATGGGGTACCTTTTTGAGAATAAAGGCTACTCGTGTGCAAGAGAGATTGACCGTTGCTCCCTGTAATATATGAGTACTACGTCACTAGTTTGCTCACAAAACGTCAATATATCGTTAGGACTGAACAATAGACTGTATTAGGCGGGAAATGTTCCCCACTCGGTTCGCTACTTTTTTTCTCGGCATGTATGAAAACCTTTATAACAGTACAAATCAAGATCAATTAATGCCTGAAAAAGAAACCATCAAAACTTTATCACTGTTTATAGGTTTGTTTACCGTTTCAGGCGCCATTCTCAAGAATTTTCACTCTAATACGACGGCTGTCAGTTTTATGTGTTGCGGAAACTGGACTGCCGGAGGTAAGTCACCGACCTTTGGTAAGTTACTGGCGAACTTTTCCACATGTGCGTTATGTTATATGCAGTTAGTCAGACGAATAAGACTATCTTCTGACCTTATCATTAACTATGTTTATTTCATTGCTATTCAACGCACCATCCTCCAGAATTTTTCTTGTTTAGTACGATGACTGTCAGTTTTATTGGTTAGAAGCAACTGGGTGCCCGGGGTAAACTGCGAGTTAATGACACACTTTCGCACATGTTACGTAAGGATTCATGTATTTATATCATACTAGTATTGGTGGAACACAGGAAGTCTTCAACGAGCGATACACAGCTAATATTATCACGTAGTGCCCACAAGCAGTGCACAGCTTATTGTCACAGGAAAATGTGACATCGTTTCATCTTACCTTGTCGTGGCAAGTTTTCGGGAAGCGTGTAAGACAAGTCGAAAGTTTGATGTCCTCGGTGTAAGTGTGTCCCACGTCGGACCAAACATAGACCTAGTTAAGCTCGTCGTAAGTCGGTGGCGGAAAAGTCTGATTAGAGACACAGAAGAGAGCCTAACATACAGTCTACAAACTTATCGTATATTATACTGGTACGCTGTACTTCTTGGCGTCAAGACCTTTTCTAATAAAGTCCGCGTTCAGTTATAACATCTTTATACTCGTTCGTGGAGCACTTGTTGTTGTGACCTCAATTTATAGCTGTATGGCCTATAAAACCGGTCAACCTGAAAATGGACCAATGAAATGATCGCATTAGAAAACGCCCACAGAATCAACCAATCAAAAACGGTGTTTGAGACCCGGTTTTATGACAATTTTCAAGGACGTTTTCTGAAATATACATTTTAATATGAACTTTGAAAGGAGTTCATCTGCCTATGCAGAACCTAGCCATATGCGAATATAACATTACGTAACATCAGAATTGTTTCCTTTGAAAACCTTAATAACTCGTTTGTCTCGGCCTTTATCCTTTTTTCTGTCTCTTTCTTTTAAATTATATGTTATATGCAGTCAAGTTCTTAAAATATAACAATATATAAAACTAAAGACCTAACTGCTAGAAAAGATGGAAAAACTTTAATTTAGTATTTTATTTTTTACATATACATGTACATAATTAAAAATTAAACGTGATTTAAAATAAATGGTTTAAAATATGAAGAAAAGAAGGCAGTTTTTAGTGATGATATATACATTTTCCCTATGAATAGATTCATACAATTAGCCAGACGAATTGCAAAAAAATTGCAGAATTGTATCTTTTACAGTTGTATTTACCAGTTTATCAGAAGTTTAAAGTGAATATAAACCGCTTTTCTTCGTGCGCCGCGCCATGTACCTATATAGCTGACCAGTTTGATCTGGTTCTGAACGCGCAAGAAACCAGCGAACACAAAAACCGCGTTTATCATTAATTGTGTCGCCTGGTGTGTTGACCTTGGTATCTGAATTTCACCCTATAAATCTCTTCTTGTTTTTTCTTCCTCTTGAATGACCTAGGAATGGATGTACACGTTTTTATCACACGTGAGACGTTCTGACCTGATAAAGCCAGCTTGGGTCACGCTACACATAGACGATGATCCTGACATACCTCTGCCACTTTGAAGATCATTGTTTTACGAGCAGATTTTGTCTCGTGACACATTTTAACACGAACCAGCCCGCGGTAAAAACGTTGCAAAACATATTCGTTTAGACAGCTTTAGACAGCCTGATATAAAATTATAGTAAAGGTCATTGTTAAATATAGTTCTGGGCCCGGTTTCACGAACGTTTTTAAAATCTTTTGGTTTTGTTTAAAACAACATACTACTATGTACATACATGTGTGAAGTGTTTAACTATAGTTTTGCCGACAAACACTACATATTCACTTAGACTTAGGCAAAACTGCTGACAATTTACTGCGCTTTCGTGAAGTTTCTTGAAACCGCGGTCCAACATTTACAGACTTTTACCAGGCAGAGGGCCCAATTTATGTAGATTATTTTTGAGAGAAGCCCACAGATTGTTGATCATTGCATGGACAGATAGAAAATGTTCTTTGAATGTTAGACCCTCTATAAAATTTTACCTTAAATAACATTATATAGCACTAACAGCACTAATAGCACTATAGCACTAACAAGTTTACCATGCACATAAACTTTCTGCCACTTTGTTTCAGGTATGTCATGTAAAGACAAGGGTCTTGATGATGAAAGAACTATGCAAACTTTGTGGTATGCCCTGATGAGGAGCTACTGAGCAAAGCTATGCACGATGACGAATGCAATCTCTTAAAATGTCGATCTATTGGTTAAATGGTGTTTAATCATTAAATACTCAAATAACAAGCACTGCTGGTAGAAAATTGAGATATTTAATTTAACCTTAAGTATCGTGCTTTCATTTAAGGTATATGTTTTATAAATGTGTTCTTTTCTGTTAAGACATCAGACATTCGTGTTCTTCATGCGTGGGTTCGTCGTGGAAAAATATATCGATAAAATGTACCACCAAGAACGCCCATTTCATGTTACCTGTTACTAATAGAAGTTTGTATATACATACATATATACATATATCCGCATTGTGATTGGTTTATACATTGTCACGTGACGTTCCACAATCGTCATGGTTACGCGAGACGGTAGCCCTATATTTATTTCATTGCTGTCATACTCCTGTAAAGAATTTTCACTCATACGATGGTCGTCAGTTTTATGAATAGAGGAAAACGAAGTACTCGCAGAAAACCACTTGCCTTTGGTCCGTTACTGACGAACTTCCCCATGTATATGACGTACAATGCACGCAGTACTGGTGGAAGACGGAGTCACCTTCCGCGAATGTTATGCACCATGAACTGCTCCGTCGCACGGGTATTATAGAACATTTCTTGTCGCCACAAGATCCCACAAGCCCTGAAAGTCGGAGAATATACAAATTCCCTGTCCAAGTCAGGAAATGAGCCCGCACCATGCCCTGCTCCCTTTTATATATACAACTTTAGCTGCCATTTGAACTTTCGAATCGCACCACTAAAAGTAACGTCTACCATGTTTGGAATTTTTTTTCTTTTTTGAATATCGAGCAGGGTGTTGGAATTTTTATCCCACCTAAATATGGTGTTTAACATTTACACGCGTGATAAACATAGGCCTTTCATAGGCCTATACATTGAAATCATATACGTAGGCCTATAGGCTTATCATATATTAAACATATACACTGAAAACATTAAATTACGCCGTTTTCAGCAAATAAACCCATCTAATTTACTGCATAAATGATTGCATTTATACAAAAATAGATTTAAAATAAATGCATGCATTTATTAAACAAACGCATTTATTTAAAAGAAATAAACACACCTTGAACAAGTCGTTAGCAGTTATTACAGTGTACTGGCAACTCTAATTTAGTCACATTCCTTCGTTTCAAAGCATATAAAGCATTTCTTACTAAGTTTCGTTATAATGCGTGGCTTAATTAATCCGGATTAATTGATGGAATTTATAACCATACGGCTTACCATTAGTCCTATGTGAGGTCAGGAAAAACCTGATGACTGCAACTAAAGTGTACTAGTCCCATGGACCTCTTCTGTATACCAATCTAGCAACATAGATTGCGCTGATAACACACCAAAAACAAAGTTGTGTACGGTTAGGCCGGTCTCAGTTGTCAGCAGAACGATGCGGAGCGTGCACTTCTGATTTTCTGAACACCCGTCAGGCTGCAATATACTGTACGTACCTTTTGAAGGGGAAGACGGCTTAAATCCACACCCTCGGTCGGCGAAAGATTAGAAAGATCCGAAAATGATGGATTACTCACGCTCAACAGGTAACACGTGACATCGGGTTACACACGAGAACAATCTTCGGTAAGGGGAGGCTACTCTGCACGAAAACGGGCGTAGTCCAGTAACTGGACGCTTGTTACCTCCCCTGTTCTACTAACTTAGAGCCGCCCAGAGGTACGGCCTGGCTTCTGACTTAAGTCAAAATGTTGATCATTAAATTCGCAATGTTCTTTTTCGTTGTATTAGCTGTAAGTTGTTGTGCACTAACACATGCAGAATTTGCCTTGTCCAACAATATTTTGACGCTGTCCCTTTAGAAATAACAAAAACAAAGTCGTTTGAAATTTTGACTTGAGTCAACAATCGCTTCGTTGATCCCAAGACCAGATGATACAATCTCCAAAAGACGAAAGAAGCAGAATCAAATTCCAGCATTTATTGGATGTCATGGGTTCAGCGATGGAGGTGGCTGGTTTGAGATTTTTGTTTTAGTCTAGTCTACAAGTAGGCCTACATGTGTACACGTACGGACACTGCGGTAGGCCTTTGGTGAACAGATGACTGATCATTAACATATCATCATGCAATGATCATGCAAAACAAGAGTGATCATCTTCAAAAATGGCCAGTTTTAGATTGTAATTCATAAACTTTGATTTCGTGGACATCTTCTATACAGGTAATGTATATACGTACATACTCTAAATAAATGTAAAGTGTAGACCTACATGTAGGCCTGTTTGGAAACTATTTTGTCCCGCAACTGGTTACGGTAGGCCTCCTTTAGAAAAAAACTATTTCTTCCAATTATCTGCTTCAAAACTTACACGATGAACAATTACAATTAAAAAATTCATTTATTAGTGAACACATTACATTGGTACATGTAAAAATCAAGTGTTTTATATTGGCCCACATGTAGTTCGGAGATTTGGAATGTCGGTTTAGATGTCTAACAACCCCGGTATCGATACATCTTCACTCGAGAAAATACCTAAAACACCAGGTACCTGGGGAAAACAATGGGAACCTGCCACGGAACATATAGGGCCTACATACAATTGGAGCGGTCGGAATGAAAATGTACCTAAAACATCTATAAGCTCTGAGACCAAACAAAAACATAAATGTTGCTTTAAGTCATGTAGGCTACATTGGCTACTCCATGTATTTTCAATGGCTTCTCCGGTTATCTCCTCCATATATAAATATCCATATGGCAAATTACATCAATTAATTAAACCCGTTGAGTTAAATCCCGTGGTTTCTTTTCCTTTAAGATTTACCGGAACAAGTTAGGTATCGGAAAGCCTCCGTACAATGGTAAGCCTGCATGTAACCTAATAGGGAGGGGCCTCCGTGGCTCAGTTGGTTAGCACGCTAGAGCAGCGTAATGACCCGTGAGTCTCTCACCAATGCGGTCGTTGTGAGTTCAAGTCCAGCTCATGCTGGCTTCCTCTCCGGCCGTACGTGGGAAGGTCTGGCAGCAACCTGTGGATGGTCGTGGGTTTCTCCCGGGCTGTGTCCGGTTTCCACCCACCATAATGCTGGCCGCCGTCGTATGAGTGAAATATTCTTGAGTGTAAAACACCAATCAAAAAATCAAACTAATAGGAAAGTTTCGAGTTCGAAATCTTTTGTCATTAAAGGTAAAACCAGTCCTGCTGTATCATGTGACTTAATGGCTGACATAAATTTACCGAACGTCTGTCTTACCGTGTTCCAGAGGCACAGATGACACCTCTCTCCCTTAACAACTTCTCAGGTTCACAAACGTTCAGCTCCTCGATTTTCTCCGTCGTTCAGTGTTATAGTAAATGGGATCAAAAATAGTTGCCTAACATGTTTGACAGATCACATGATGCCGTTGTCTGGTTCCCTTACGTTTTCTGCGTACCCTAAATCTAAAACGATTAGCGCCATCTGACGTCAGGGGGAGGGAACTTGGCAAGGTACGCAGAATACGTCAGGGAACTTGATTAGGAACCACCTCAATGATACAGTATGATTTTTTTTTTTACCTTGATCGGTAAAAGAATTCAAGTTGATCAAGTGTATTGAACGTTTCCCGAAAGCGTTTCAAACTGTAAGTCGAATTACATGAATTCCCCTAACATGAATGCTGATTTAAATACAAAGGCATACTTCTTTTCCCTATTACTTTCGAGAGTTTGTAATTTATAAATGCTTTTTACTCCGGTGTGCTATGTTAATCCATTCAAGGGAGACTATTCTAATGTCGGTGTTAAGGAAAAATTATGATAACAGGTTATCTCCCTTCTGCCCTGAAACCATTTAAATTTTTCTTATTTTCTTACATATTCGCCAGTAATGTGCAGCCTTTTCCCATAATAGGGCCTGTGTGTGATATCCTTGCCTAATGTGGAAGTAAGCGATAGTTAAGGTGGACATATATGTATGGATTGTACATAATTTTAAGGAAAGGACACGCCTTACATTTAGACCACATATGGACATAACGGTACGTTAAACAGTATATAGGCCTAAATATACATGTGTATCCATTCATTCATGTCATCATCACCAGTCCATTAATTTACAAGAAACAGGACAAGTCTGTGTGTGTTCCTACGCTACTTAGTTATTATGAATACTGAAAATTTATTTTGTACATTTACCTCCCGAAAAATTATGCTTACTTAAAAAATCTTCATTTCCTGGGATCCGTTTCCAGAACTTCGTGTTAAGTATCCCTTAGCTAAATGCACTTAATATTTCTACAATATACGTTGTCATAGTAGTTAAATGCTCACCTAACTAAGTGCACTCAGTGAAACCAGGAACAGGTAACAATGGAGACGAAGAGAGTCTCGAAAATGGTGGTAGCTATCCAACACGTGTGCCCGACGATTAAGAGTGAATTATCTCAACATTGAGTTATAAGATTTAAGCACTAACATATGTACATGTAAGACTGTTGCTTAACGCAAATTCTCAAGAATTTTTCACTTATAAAATGTCGTATTATTAGTAGTAAGAATAGAATTATATGCAATTTAAAATTGGTTAAAACTACATGTTTATTTATAACGTAACGATGCGTTTTGTATCGAGTGTGCCGTTAGTTGGTTTTTGTTTGTCAACAGAAATATTGTAGCTTTTAGAGGAAACACGTTCATAAATACATACCGTCTATAAATACATACCATCCATAAATATACACCGTCTATAAATACATACCGTCTATAAATACATACCATCCATAAATACATACCGTCCATAAATACATACAATCCATAAATACATACAGCATATAAATACATACTGTATATAAATACATACTGTGCATAAATACATACTGTCCATAAATAGATACTGTCCAAAAATACATATCCATAAAAGCATACATCCATAAATACATGTAAGCCTACATACTGTCAGTAACTACACCTACAGTACCTACAGTTTTGCTATGTTTGTTTTTGAGAATTCAACAATGTTACAGAAGTAAATATGAATAGCCTTTATCGGAAGCCACGTGTATACGAATAACGGTTCCCACGTAAACGAAGCAAGATACAGTTATTCTGAAAAAAGAGTGAGTGAGTGAGTCCTTGGGGTTTAACGTCGTACTCAACAATGTTTCAGTCATGTGATGACTATCGCTGAGCTGACTTCGATGCTGGTCACACCGTCGACGCTGAAAAAAAGATATGATTATAATAGCACGTTCGGTATAGCGTTAAGTGCAATTACAAAGTAAGATCAAGGGATGGACTGATCTTGTGCTGCATGTGGATGCAAATTCTTACTTTCAGTCTCAATTTCTATTTATGTAATAAATTCAATACATGATTTGCAATAATGCTAATCGTTACCATCTCTGTGATCCATGCTTGACGTCACGTGCATTTTCGTGTCATTTTTCATTTAGCCTGGAGTTAACTCAATTTGTCTTATATATGTGTAAACTGCTAATTAGTCTGTCATTACAGGTTTATTTTAAATGTTGACATGAGCTACCTTGGTTAGGGTCTTGTCGTGAGCTGCCATGCAGCAGGAGGGGTCCAGTTGCTTTGCTTATTAATGCCATGTGTACATCGTAATACGAAGCCGAAGATGGCAGCACAGGGGAAATAACTCTATTGCATATTTGTCAGGTTAGCTTACATTTGCACTCGTCTCAGCACATTGACGTGCTTTCTTTAAGTTAGCTTACTTTAACTGTTAGTGTTTTTGTACCATGATAATAATGTCATAAAGCCATAAGTTAATATTAAAGCGTGTCGTAGCTAAATGCGTGGTTAGACCATTTGGCAGACACAAGTTCTACCTCGGATTGGTAAGACCTACAAGTTTAAAACTGACATTGTAAGTTTTTTGTACCATGATAATAATGTCATAAAGCTATAAGTTAATATTAAAGCGTGTCGTAGCTAAATGCGTGGTTAGACCATTTGGCAGACACAAGTTCTGCCTCGGATTGGTAAGACCTACAAGTTTAAAACTGACATTGTAAGTTTTTTGTACCATGATAATAATGTCATAAAGCTATAAGTTAATATTAAAGCGTGTCGTAGCTAAATGCTTGGTTACACCATTTGGCAGACACAAGTTCTACCTCGGATTGGTAGGACCTAAAACTGACATTGTAAGTACTTTTTCCTTTGACAGTTTTAGCTAGATATGCTCATTGTTTGTCGGACTAGTGTCATACTGGGTGTGGTGTCGTGTCTGGTGTCTTGGGTATGGTATTCCATTGAGGTCGCTTACACACGTAGGCCTACATTACATCTAACATGAGTGTTTCTTTTCTAAACACATTCCTGTTACAGTTGCAAATCGTGTCCTTGTGTTCATAGTCATACAAAATATGTTTAGTGACTAAAGAGATGTTTATTATGCTAAACACGCGAAATGCTTACATAGTAATGTGGTGGATATTTTCAACAAACACAAATTGTCCAGTAAAATGACTGTCTTTACGTTAACCGATAAACATGTAAAAATGTTTGCTATATTGTAAAACATATGACATGTCTACATAGTAAATGTCACAGTAAACATGTTTACATATTTATCCGCATTGTCGGAGAAAATCTGCACCCTTTGATAAGTTATAGCACGCGATGATTTCCATTGAGAAGTTTGAGACCAATACCATAACTCCAAGAAACAAGATACAGAAGTCTATGTTCATGTTCCTAAAAGCGCATATGCCGCTCTCTACACTCCCTGCACATCACTGCCACCACAAGACAAGTTTGACCTTTTGAGCCCCTATCACGCACGTAGGCTTGATTAGGCTTAGCCTCACGTTTGGTGTCCCGTGCGGAACAATTTAATCAGCTTTCAATAATAAACTTATTTCAGATTTTGGTTATAATCATATTGTACTTACTTCATTAATAGAGAATGTATGTGCATAAAATATTATTAGAAACAAAGGTTGAGACAGAGTTTTTGTGTTTTCTTACATCACATCCTGCCTCATCAAAATTTCTGTACAAAATTTGCTGCTGATGGCAGTGAACGGTAGAGAGCGCGCACTGTAAGAGTGAGTGGGCGAGTGAGTGAGTTTAGGATTTAACGTCGTACTCAACAATTTTTCAGTCATATGACGACGAAGGAATCCTTAGAGTGCATGTAATGTGCCTCCTAATTGCAGGACGGATTTCCACCGCTCTTTTATTTAGTGCTGCTTCACTGAGACGCCTTACCAAAGACAAGTTAGCCCCCTGCCCCAGCCATTATACCGATACGGGTCAACTAGTCGTTGCACTATCCCCTTCATGCTGACCGCCATGCGAGCAAGTTACAACTTCCTCTTTTAAGGTCGTAGGTGTGATTTAATTTGTGTCTGTCTGACAAATTTTCCCTGAACTTCCCTGCCATTATTATGGACCATTATTTCTTCCTGTTCTATCATACGCGTAAGAATTTAATAATGCATCTAATATTTCATCTGTCTTGATGTGATATGTACATATACGTCAAATATATACCATCTGTGCTAATAAGATTGACGCGTTATGGCACTATGAAATTGACAGCTGTTTGACAGAGAAATTGCAACAGATTCTGATAGCGATCACGCGACTGGTCAGCACTTTGCTTCATCTCAGGCACCTGCCAATCAAAACAATTCATGCATATATAATGAGATGTAAAGTGTCGCCAGTTGAGTCTCTAGTCCAGACATTAGCCCCCGGGGGAACGGGATTTGTCGTCAATGTACTCACACCTTGCTAGTACAAGTGTGTATGTTTTAACTGGACCCGTGAAGTCTGATGAACTGTAGACAGGAGAAATTTTAATATTGATTTAACTCGACTAGACTTGTTTGTCCAGTGAGTTATTCTATTCTAATTATGTTCGCATACACAGAAACTGCTTGCGGGCATTACATGTGCTAAATTGGTCACTTCACTGCATGTTTAGCGCCATTTTTTGCTCCTGAGCCGACTTTTGTTAGAGTTACCCTATAGAACACATCTCGGTGCACACATTTTGTTTTTAATAAGAAATACTATTCCACGACTGGATAAGGCGATCTGAGAAATCGATTCCTATGACAGTACATATGCATGTAACATATGCATTTATATTTCATGTATGCAAATTTTCACAGCAGATGCTATTATGTTTCATTAGCCTGTTTTGGAACACCTGGAAATGGCAGTGTGATACCGCTGTTAATTTGAAGTTGGCTCCCGTAAACGAAAGGTACTTCTGTGACGTGTCTACAATTGCATGCATCCATCGGCGCGTGCAACGATGGCTCTGCTTGCAAATGCAGTATTGATCATGCATGCATGCACTTGTTCAATTCAATACGTAAAGAAAAAAAAATAAGCAACGAGTGAACTGCATGCTGGAGGAGATTTGCAGCTCGATTGGCTAATGGGAAGTGCATGGTGTGTTATTAGAGTAGCGATTTTCTGACATTTTCTACTCCGTTGATGTACACAGCGAACTCTGCGAAAATCGGCAAGAGCGGAACTCGGTCGAAAAAACACCATAATGTAAACGGCGCCTTATTTCTTCGTATAGGAGTGAGATAAAAAAATCCCACTGTTATAAAAAAAATATTAAAACGAAAATGTTCACACCATGCTTTGTATCACGTGATCGCGGCACTAATTAGGTCTTCGCTAAGAATCGGCAAGTCATGCAAGATGCACAAGGATTACAGTGAGCCACTGGTTGCATTTTAAAGCCCAGCAGCTTTCAACAGCTTTGTACATGCATGTATAAATATGTAACCAAATAATTTATCGAATGTAGAAACAATATGAAATCAATAACATTGTGGAATTACGTGTATTGATCAGTGATTTCTAATACATATAAAGCTGATGCTTGCATCTGAAATTAATTCTGTTTCATATAGTAAAGAATTTAAGCTTGCAAAAAACATTTTGCATCGGAAATTAATGTTTTCTATAAAAAAAAAACTTGTTAAATAACACGTGGTTAATTAGCGACTTGTACCTGGCAATGGGATGGATTTCTTTTTCTAAGCACAAGGTGAAAACAGACGAAGACACCATTATTAGGAAAAGCGATAGTTCTAAGATAACTGATGACAGAAATAGTGGACGAATTTGAATCAAGAAATACCGGCAGATCTTCCTTACGCAGCGTGTAGCACTGCGAGGACTATAAGATCGTAAATATCAGAATATCAATATAAAACATTTTTGATGCAACGGGCTCAGTCGGTATTACATCGATTACAACCCTGCTAAGATCCCTAATAATGTTTATTTCCTTTTTTGTTACACTGTTCTATCGAATTCAGAAAATGTTTGCAAACGTAGCACATATACCAATATGTAATTATTTTTCATATTGTTGAGGAGATCCTCAACTTGTCTCTGGCTGTATAAATAGAGAATTAAATTGAAAATTAAATACGATTTAGTGTGAATTCATAAATGACACGTGTGAACGTATATTGAAGAGTCATTATTTAAACGGCGAAGAACCGGCCAAACAGGCATTTCCACAATCTGCTGCGTTGTACTATCAGACAATCAAGTTAAATTTTTGTTAAACATTTTATTTTTTTTTGTTATTATTATTATTTTTTATTTTTATTTTTTTTTTAGAAAAACTGTGATGACGGCGCGTTTTCTTGCTGAAAAGCCTTCGGGACGTATCGCTAGCTAACTATAGGATCTCTGAGCTGTCGGAGTCGAGGCGGCCCCTGGACCTTTGTGTGTTGGATGGGGATAGTCGACCCCGTTCTGAAAATTCCTGGTGAGGGTATGTTGTTGTTCTTATATAAATATACATCGACGAAGTTTATGTCAGAACAGTTCGTATAGATGAGATGAGAGACTCCTAGTCCTGAATAAGAATATCAAACTCCATTCGATTCACCATTTATACATGTATATAGGTGTCCACATATAGGCCTGTAAGGGATTTATGTATGTATGTGGACGTATAGGAAAAAAGATCGGTGTCAAAACATTTCTTTTACCTGGATTCGAACCGTAAGTGCTACCGTCAGTGCGGTAATATGGCAGTGTAGAAATTTCCGATTACACATGTACCAATAAATAAATGCACACCCATCAATCAAATCTTCGTAGCAGAGGTTAACAGCGAGGGATAGCCAAGCGGTAACCTTGCCGCATGTAATGAATCTCGGCTGGCTAGACAGCTTAGGCCTACACAGCCAGCGCTTTCTGACAACAGATGTGTACGGCTACAAGCGCGTGGATGTACCGCGCTTTGGGTGCTTTTCCCGCGCCTGGAGCGAAGCCTTCAGACACCGTGCCGTCCAAGGTGCATGCGGTCAGAAAAGAGAATCTGAGAAATTAATACCTTACATCCAAATTTCTTCACTTTCTGTCTCGGACCGGGCTATGAATAGCAAATGAAAGTAATTTAATAAACATTGACAAGAACACGGAATGGAAATCAGAAAATGGCTCGAGTGAAACGAAATTAATGTTCGTGTATAACGGGTGTTTATTTGACAAATTATCGCGCGCTCTTGTATTAATCATAGGACAGTTGAATAACGGACAACTTCCTGGACATGTCTTGTTTCCTAAACAGGAATCTTCTCGTGCCCGCGATTAGTTGTTTGAAAAAAGCCGTGATTGGATCAATTTTGGTAGGAAATGATCGACCATTTTTCATACTTTTTGATGGTGTCTTGCATAAAAGGATCACAACAAAAGAAAATGGTCAGACATATGATAATTGCTCATTGCGTAACCTTCATATTAGAAATGACCCATTTTGACTTTTCGTCTGTAAAACTTGAAAATCTGTTAAATGACGCGTCTATGGCAGCAATAATGGTATTATATCTTTCATTTGTATTTTCATTTGAGTTATTCACATTTATTCATTAATACTTACACGTCAGTTTCAAAAATATAGGTAAACCCAAGAAATATTATTTTCAACCCTTATCCTAAACAAAGGCTATTAACATTATTTCCGGGTATTCTGTCTACAAGACAAATGTTTAAATGCTCTTCAACACTCTGTATTCGTGCGTCGTTAGCCGTTGTACGCCTGTAAATTATGGCTTTAATCCGAATGTTATTCGTCGTCTTACCATTAGTTCGGATTTAAGCTGTAGATTTATTTTTATCCTCGGTTTATAACTGTCGTTATGTCTACGCAGTCGTCTTACGGTTGATATTTGTCCCAGTTCCCCCCTCCCCATTTAGTGGACTGTTAATCTAACTTACGACATCGCCTCTGCGTGATTGGCTATCGTCAAGAGGTGCCGTTATCCATATAATACTCGAATTTATCAGTGTTTTACACAAAAGACGTTATGTAATCAGTGAAATGTCACGCGCATATGGTGTTGTAACTCAGAATTACAGTCCTATGGTAGCGCTGGCTGGCCTGTCTTTATGGAGAAACGAATTACAGTCCTATGGTAGCGCTGGCTGGCCTGTCTTTATGGAGAAACTGAAAAGTTGCGTCTTGCACCGCCAGATCCCAGCGGCCATGATGCATGTTCGAGAAGAAGAGCGAAAACGTTGACATCGTCAGTGTTTTACTATTTATTCTTATCTATTTAAACATTTATTTACTTTTTATTTCTCGATAGCTTTTGGCACTCAGTTCGTTTCCACTTCTCTTGTCTTTCTCTGTTTCTCTTCTTTTATTTTTTCTGTCTATTTTCCAACAACCGCAGTTTTTCAGCCAAACTTTCACATCACAGTGCATGTATTAACCACTTCACGGAGAAGTCAGATATTCAAGTGAAATCAGGTTTTAAAGTGAAGCCAGGTCTTCAAGAGAAGTCAGGACTCTTAAGTCAGGAGTTCTTAGGAGTCCAATAGTTCATATTGGGTTGCACAAATATGGCGCGCAAGTCTGGGTCTACGTCTTATGTGGGATAGATCGTTAGTCACCTCCTATATACAACGGCGCTTTACCACGATCAGTTTGGTTTCCCTCGCCAACATAACAATGCCCGTAAGGGGAAAATGCTATAATATGGCCCAAAACAGGAAGAAAAAAATAAATAAATTGTTGGCATTGCGTCATCGTATTATGGAGCATGTCACTCATGGGTGATAATTTTAGCCGGGCTCAAGATTACTTCCACTGGAACCGGACTGATAGCAGAGATAATGTACACAGTATATGTACATGAACATGCATGTATATATTAAACGTGATGACAACACATCATCTGGTGGAATTCTAGACATGTTTTTGCAATGACGTGTGATGAATTGCGTTTAACATAGCTCCAATTCTTTACCTTATTCACTTGATATACAATACAAAAACCTATATAGCAGCGACAACTATATCGTCGCTGCTCTGTTATCTATTGTACATACTTGACCAAAATCCCACTGTCTGTGAAGAAGCCACCGAACACGATAGCGATGGCTGGATTCGAACCCCTTACTTTAATCGATCGCTGACTATTTCAGCAAAGCGACTTCGTCCGCCAACGCTCTTCACTCTGACATGTGTTAATGGCGCAGAGTCCGTCTGGAATAACACAGCCCTTTCTGTCAATTATGAATTTAGGAGGAAAAAATGAATTGCCGAGCGTCAGTACCGAATGCTACCATAATTATCTTATGTCTTATCGACGAACTGTCAAATGCAGGGGAATCGGAGTTAACAATCTAAAAACTGTACATTCAAACGGGTACATTTTCCCCTTAAATTGTACGTAGAGTGTTACAATTCGTAACCCTTTCTTATAAAATAAGACATGTTACACAGGCAGAAATGTCAAGTTTGGTAGTGTGCAAATAGTTTTTATTGCTAAGTGTGAAGATTGGAAAGAATCTGGCCATAATGTAGAGATTCAAAACCGAAGAAAAAAGGTGTCATTTTTTAACCTTTACAACAGTAGAACAACATGATGAAACCAGTAAGTTCTCCATTTAATATTTAGACACATGCATTAACTCCGATTTATATTACAGTCCCACGTGGAGATGTTCTGTAAGCCTACTAACTTAAATTTCAACCTATTGCCCATCTAAAAGTATGCCGTAAATGTTATGCATGTATAAAGCCGCCAGCTGTGTCTGGTTTCTCTTTTATACAGTGTCTGTTGGTTTGTATTTATTTGTCTTTGTGATTATTATCTGGATATACTGGGTAATTGTATCTTTATTTTTTCGTTGATATAGTGTGTATGTTCATGTGTGTATACATTTAAATGTACGTAAGCAGTATACTGGCTGATCTCTTGTTGAGTCCCATCATCCATTGATGACGTCATCGTCTCTTCGACCCACTTTGCATGTACTCGATGGATGGATGGATGGATGATGTACAACAAATCGGACGCTTTACTTTGTTTTGCTCGGCTACGAAATTGTCTGGTGTAGCGAAAACAAAAAAATGATAAAAATTAGCCCTTGCGATTGCCCATCTTCCCGGCGAGTCAAATGAACGGAAAATGGCAAGCCTGTTGCCAAGACAGAGTATCGAAAAGCGTTCCACGTGAACCGGGCATCGACATAATTGATGGATGGCAACTGATGCTTGATAGATCATCGAGGCCTTTTTCAATGAACCACTTTCAAAGCTATCAGTGCTCCGCTTCCCGACAGGGTCGAGCCATGATGCATTGCCCGCGCCAAACTTCATATCACAGCTAAAGCCCCTGAGTATGAAGAGTGAGGGCATATGCCCAGGTCCATACAATGCACCCCCGGGACTTGTTATAACACGCAAACCGATTGACGTTTTACCAGGAAAAATGAACACTTGATAATTTGCGAGAATTAGGAACACGGGGAAAAATTAGGTGAAATCCGATCCTGGCTTATAATGTTTTAATAATTTTGTGTTGGTCAGGCAGATAATCGAGCTAAAACTTTGTGGTTGGAGCGTACCCATGAGGGGAAGGCGAGCGGGGACACGGGTCCCGGTTCACACAACCCCTCCAGGGCGCACACACTCAGAAAGCGAAACATCCCTGGCGAAATATCAAAAAATAAATTCGGTCCCAGCGAACAGTGTCAGAAAGATGTGATAATGACGTGCGCCATGTGCTACAATTATGACGATTCGTATAACGATTCGGCTTATACAAGAGAAATGCGTGTAATTTCCACAAGGCTACATGATCGATCAATGTCCCAACTGTCTAGCCGTAGATTGCATAGAGTGTTGCGTGGTCAATTAAAAGTTTGTAACTTTTGACATGACATTTTCAAGTTATGCCTTTTTTTCTCGTCCTCATGCAAGTCCATTTGTTTAAAACAGGGTCAATTGATGGGGATAGCACAGCAAGGTGACATGTTTGGGTGGAGTCGTCTTTCTGGATTTGAAACAACCTTATCATATTAAATCTCGCTTCCTACGAGATATCGGTTAGACAAGAGAGAATAAAATCCAACTACGGGCAAGTGTGGAGCATGTTAAGTTTTTGTTGTGCATTGTCGCGAAAGATAGAAATAAATCTGCCAATAGCTATATGTATACCCATGACTTATTAATGACTTAAAAGGTGCAAATTTATGAGCGTTTTGATAAGTGTTTAATCTCAGTCAGCCCTTCATGTCAAAAAATGCTATGGGAATAGCCTTTAATACTCTTCGCCATTTAGGAGATCTAGCGAGTATGCTACGAACGAAAATATATTACTATAAACAACAGGATATCATTAAATGTTACTCACTCACAAAACTCACAACTACTGCCTATCATTTTTAAATTGCTCGTGTGCCGCCTGTACATTGTCTCACTAACAAATGCCGCAGTATGTATTTTTCATTCAGTGTTTTTTGTTACATTAAGACCTGTCTCTGCACTTGATTTGACTGATTCATTGCTGATTCAGAATGTATCACTTAAATATGAATGTAGTCAGACTTATGAGTGGAGGAAACCGGAATGCCCGGAGTAAACCACCGACCTTCAGCAGGTATCTGCCAAACCTCCTGACTTAAAGTGGCAGCGGAAACAGCGCGAGCCGGATTCGAAAACGTTACTTTATTGCTCTTAGGCCTGATTGTTGCAGAGCCCCAACGCTTTAACCAAATGAGACAGATCTCTTTTTGAAGTACGCCGGTAAAGAAAAAACGATTGTCGAAAGAACAGCATAGTTCGCCAAAACGATAAAGATTTATTCATTCCGGTATTTGGAAACAAGTAGGCCTACGTGTCTTTTTCAGGGGGGTGTTAAAAGTGTACCAAATTGCGACGGTCGTCCGGCTACAATTCAATTGCCAATGTTAGTTAATAAGAACGTATGCTGGGGCATGCCCTCTGAAACTTAATCACCGTGCTAGATTAGTGTGAACTTAAACGGATATTGGCCCGTGCCACGGGAAAACGATGGAATACCGTAATAAAAGGAATTAACCTGTGAAACAGCGGCTCACAAATAACGAAACGGATCTTAACAACAGTCCAATGTCCGCTTCTATGTCCAGTCCTAAAATTTATCACTTCCGACCATTTGTCAATCTTTGGGACGGGGTTTGCTCAAGTAGGTGTTGGTCCGGTCGTTTGTATCGGTGAAGGTTTTTATTACAGCCGGAGATGACTGACCATGAAACCCTGTGGCGGATTTTGGTAGACAGCTATTTCCGGATCCTGTCCAGCCCGATGAATTTTGGTCTTTGGAGCCTTGTCGGTGACAGAATGTTAAACTGGACTTGTCAGACCGGGGGCTATGATTTATGACAAGATTTTAATGACCTGTATGTGATAAGAAAATAAGTAATGTAGTTTTATAGATCTCAATGTTGACTTTCATTCATACAGGCGTATGATTTCCTGTCAACAGTGCGACCTCGACATTTGATTATTTAGACGTTTATAATAATCTGGTATAATTAAGACGTACTGTATAGAGAGAAAACCCAGAGCGGTGACAACAGTGCGATACCTGGAAAATGGTCACACGCGGTGTCAGTTTACCTCAGACAGGATTTTATTAAGAAACTCCCTTATACGTGGGCCCACTGCGACTTTAAGTCAGAAAGTTTGTCAAATTCATGCCAAGGTTCAGTGATTTAGGCCTACTCTGGTTTCTTCAGTTTCTTCCTCTTATAAACATGGCCGCATTTGTATCAACGAAAGATCTGTAAATATCAGTTAAATATCAGTCAAATAAATAAATTAATTAATGTGATATGAGAAATCTGATTGGCTTCCTGAAGCATGGCTTGAGCAAACACCTTTTCCTTTTCCACAGAGTATACAAACACACTAACGTCGTTGTTGCGCACTGATGTCTCTTCCAGACCCTACGCATGTCGTCCATTACCATGCATGTGAGTAAACCTGCCCAGGATGAAATTTCGCAGAACTCTTCTGTTTGTTTCGGGAAATGTGTCAAAGAAGACTGCTGACACCCTCTCTTTGGCTCGGGTAAACGGGATTAATGGTTATCGCATTCAATGTCTTGCCCATCTGATAATTTGCCACACCCCTTGTTTAAGATAGCGCTCGTGCAAGAACGTATGATCAAGAATGCTTCCTTGACAGTTATCAGTGTGCATATGGCTGGCGGATATGTGACATGCGCGGTTACATTTAAACTTTTGTTTTTTTTTTCTGAACCAAAAATGAAAAGAAAACAAAAAAGATACCCAACAACATGTACCACGTGCATCAACAAACATATTTAGGTTTTCATGAGCCGTTTATGGCTTTAAGTGCATAGCTTCATTCGTTTACTCACCATTCCACCTGGCCTATTTCCAAAATATAGTAATGATTCATGCTGAGATTACGTCACCACAGATATAGGAAATCGCCTATTTAAAATCAACAAAGTAAACATATACACATCAAAAAATTTCCTTCGTTTGTACGTGCGGGGTAAAGCTAGGTGTCCGTCAAAAAAAAAAATACATGTCAACCCGTATTCTAAAACGAATGTGTTTTGTTACGGGAAAAAGATGAGATTCGTACACTTCCACCCAGCCGTGAGGCACGGTGTCATCGGAAGTTGTTACAGCAGTTGTCAACACCACCGCCAAAACCGTTGATTAATGCCACTAAATTGATTCCCAAGGGAGATAATCGCTTCTTTCTTGAGCTGTAATCACAGATGGCAGCACAGCACGTGGGCCCTAGTCGGACCGATCTGTCAATCGCTGGAAACGCACAAGGGATCTAACAGTTCACCAAACCTCGGCCATTTTCGTACGTGCATTTTCAGATCAGGTCAGGTGAAACATGCTGCATCTTGGAAAACAAACATGATAAACTTTAATTCATTCCTGAGTTTTGCTTTTGTGCGAATAAATCACGAAGGAAAGACGGAGCTAGGTGCAGTGAAGACAAATTTAAAGAAATAAATCAGTAATTAAGCGATAGCTGATTAGCCCTTGTATGTGGGATAAAATTGGACAGATTAGAATAAGACCTCGGTATTTAGGCCTTCTATATATATATATATATATATATATATATATATATATATATATATATATATATATATATATATATATATATATATATATATATATATATATATATCCTATATGATCTTTGGAATGAAAATAGGGCGTGTTCTAGCTCACGTGACATCATCAGCGGACAAATACAGGTCTGTTGCTCACGGACACACCATACAATTAATTGCAGTCACTTGACTGACTGATTGATTGATTGATTGTTGTTTAACGCCATACTCAGGATTTTTCACTTATGCTATAGCGGTAAGTTTTGTGAACGAGGAAAACGGTGGGATCACCCGGTGTAAACCACGAACTTTTAGCAAGTTACTAACGAGCTTTCCCACACGTGACGAACAGATATGTGCGTACAGTGGATTTCAGTAAACGTTAAGACTGCGCAAACTGCCACAGCAGCTTTGTCAACCGCTTATATTGCCGCCAAGGCCCCACAAACAGTGAAAGCTGAGAATCTACAACTTCTCTGGCCAATGCCGGACTTGAACTCCCATCACTTCCTGTGTCTTATCGACTGAAAGACAAGAACCTCTAAACATTAGACCACGACCGCTGCACCAAATGAATATGATATGTGCTCAGCGTAAAGCACTTATACGCTATAGGATTTCATTTGAATACTACTACTTGATTTTGGACTTTGAGTCGTTGACTTCGTTAAGATTCAAAGCAGAGGGAATATAATAACTAAAGGCACATTCACACTGGTAGACCCCCCCCCCCATCCCCCCTGCTCTCACTTCTTGCGGGGCCTTGGTGATAGTAAGCGGCCTGCTCTCACTTCTTGCGGGGCCTTGGTGATAGTAAGCGGTCGATGGCTCACATGTTGCACAGTTTAACGTTCTGTAAGAATCAGTTGTCTTCCACTAGTAAGGTGTACATATTTGCACGTCACAGGTGAGGAACTTGATTGCAAGTAAACAGATTGTTTCAAACGGGTCAATACTCCATTTGTTATTACACCTCATCTGTCTTAAATGTCTCTTGTCTCTGATGAAGTGTTTCGGCTGACTTTGCTCTGTGTGAATAGAGCTAGGGAAAGCTGAACAGAAAATAAAAAGTAATATTGTACTGATAATACAAAGCTTTTATTTCTTGTGAATTTCAGATGAGATATTTCCCGACAATCTGGCATGATGGTGCGGGCAACTTGCCAAAAATTTGTGGTTTACGGCGCGCACTCCGGTTTCCTCCGTCCATAAAAGTCACAGCTATCGTATAAGTTAAAAATTCTTGAATATGGCGTTAAGCCGCAATCAAATAAATAAGTAAATAAAACGTTTAAAAACATCAGTTTTAAACAATGTTTGGGGACATTCGCGCAGCTGATTCCAGTTCGTCTTACTAGTTACTTTATCGTACAGGGGCATATATCCGGAAATTACCGGACTCATTCGGGCATACTTGGCAGACGTTTCAGCTGTTTGCCTAATAATGTGATTTCATTGCTGTGTTACTGGGGTTTATTATACATCGACATTGCCATATTCGGTGCTTTTATTACACAAATTGACCCAGCGAAGTCATAAAACGTCTAAATAGAGCTGACTGGCGGAGTATTGTGTCATACGACGGTATCGTTTAGACAGATGCATTGGTCCTTTACGAGGCAATAAACTTACCAATATCCCAAATAAATAGCGGAGCGAATGTTATATTTGGAACGTTGACAAGATGTTAAAAGAAATGCTCACATTAAAGGGCATTAAAGGATATATACAGGTTAACACTCACGTTTATGGGATATTAGAACGTCCATGCTTCTTTGTAAAACAATAAAGACGTTCACGTTACAAGCAGGACTTTTGGCTTATAACTAAAGGTCTTTAACTGAATATTAGAACCACTCATGTCTTTGGGTTTCATCTGCGTATTTACACTTACATAGGCTACTATCATCTTTTCAGCATAGTATGCTAAAACCACTCAAGCTAGCTCTTTCATAAACATATTATCACGTTTTCAAGTCATCTGCATAGATTATTAGAATTGAATTACTCCATAACAATACACTTTTCAAGTTCTATCGAAATCAGATATTAGAATATTCATGGCTTTCCATTAATGAATCAACATGCTGTCCGTGTTTCAGGTTGCAAGCAGTGAATACTAGAACCGACCATCCTTGTACACCAACGAATTAATACGCATGTTTCAAATTATCATTAATGCTTGGTGTAATATCCATGCTTTATCAGAAAAAGAGTAACATATATACGTTCCAAACCGTTAGCCAGGTTTGGTATTCAGAGCCACCCACGCATACTATACCATCAACGAATTAATATACTGTCTTCATTCATGCAACATATGGTATTAGAACACGCATGATTCTTCATCAGAGGTTTTGCATACACGTTACAGGTCACCAGCAATGAATATAGTATAATATTCACACTTTTTCATGAAAAGATTGGGGGCCTCCGTGGCCGATGGAGTTAGCGTGCCAGCGCGGCATAGTGACTTAGGAGCCTCTCACCAATGCGGTGGCTGTGAGTCTCCTCTTCAGCCCTACGTGGCAAAGTCTTCCAATGGTCGTGCGGATGGTCGTGGGGGTGCTGCCCAGGTTTTCTTCCACCATAATGCTGGCCGCCGTCATATAATTGAAATATTCTTGAGTACGGCGTAAAGTACTTGAGTGCTTGTTCATTAAAAGTTTAACATACAAATCACCAACAACGAACAGCAAAATATCCATATTGTCTCACATTTCATGACAGCACTGGGAATTACGATTTACGATTTACGTACGGTCTACAAATTTGAACTTTGATATGGAATTCATGCCTGGAATATTCACTGTCTTCCAGGCATCATTGAAAACTGATGACCACTTCTCTCTTGTGTGTTACCGGCTTTATTTCCTATTTGTATAATTTGTTACATACCTTTGTCTTTGGGAGTTAGTGTTTAACGTTGTTTTGGAACTGGATCTTGTGCTTATAGATTTGGAACGCCCTTTACAGACTACGAATGGTATGTGAATGTCGGACATGACGCTTATATTTAGAACCACCTATATGCTTTTCTATCAATTCATCATATACCACATATGTTCACATCGCTATCATATGGTATAAAGGTGTTCCAAAGATGAAGGCGTTTCATATTGGGTGCGCGCGCATTCAGGGAATACGTGTACGCTTACAGCTACATACGTGTACATGTACGTGTCGTTGAATGTGGCATTTGCATATCCAAGTGCAATTTCTCTACAGACTTTCCAAAACGACTGACAATTACCCCTGTGATTAATTTTTCAAGATGAAACGATGTCCAAACGTCTAAAGCACTCAACTCGAAACACCGGTTTTTATTCCTTTCCAATAATACGTATGTGTTGTATTAATATTTGTCAAACCTATCCCCCTCCCCCCTCCAACTCGCTACTATCTCCGCCTTTCCTCAGATATCTCTTATTTTTGCCCATGACCCTCTTAGCAACACTTCTATTAATGCACCCTCCAGGCTATAACCCATACAACGAAATGTCTTTCGATATCATTTGATGGCTCTTCGCAAAAGAGGGCTAAAAGTATGGATCTCGACAGAGAGTTCTTAATTGGTAGAAAAGTCTTTGGAAAAATCAGGAGTATTTATTCCCCGCGAAGCATACAGCACAGCGACCATTGGCGTACTCGCCTGGCATGGCCGTCGGTTGTTGCAGTTTTCAATGTGGAGATAAATGGAGGTAAAGTGCTGGTGTCGGCCTTAGTGCTGCACTAAGCCAGTGATTATGGTCTAGGCCTTGGGGGTGAGAGCTTCTGGAATACACCATCTAATAGGCACAGATTAAGGTAACCGGCTTAGCTGCTGACACTGCCCGAGGGATATTTCACACTGTATAGCTTGTCCCTGACTATGCCAATATAGACCGCGCTGTACAACTTAAAGGGCAATATGTGTGTTTGTGTGGCCGTACACCGGACATTGCAGACATTTGTAGTTGTAAGATTTCAAGCTCAGGTCTCCGGGGTATTTCGATATGTTTTTGTCTCAATATGCCATGATCAGCTTTGGCTTTATTCCCGTAAATAACACACTAGTCACGGCCCGATATATTCAATAACACTTATTGCAGAAATGCTGCAGACATCGATACAGGTCGTGAGTATACCATGTAATTATTTTCTCATCAATTCTGCATGTTTGTTAATAGTTTAGGCATAAGGTATGCCTGTTGAGAATATTATGTGCGGCAGATGTAACGAGTGAAACTTAACGTACGCTATGCTATCAGACCTACATATACTTAAAATGAACGTATACATTGGGCACGAATACTTAAAATTGCATGACTTAATTCAGGATAAGGACAGTATAAATAAGGAAACAAACTGTTAACAACAACAGCTTACAAGCATAAGCGAAAAATTACAGTTAATTATTTGAATCAGAGACAGCTTGGCGATGTGACTGGTGGTTACTTATAACAATCAATTAAGTTAATATTATGGACATTGACAAAACAATGAGAAACTACTAATGTCATATATACAAAGTAATATGTAGACTGTTCAGGAACTGATTGAACAATTTCCTTACGAGCGGATGATGAACCAAGTATTCTCTTAATCAAAATGTTCACTATATATATATATATATATATATATATATATATATATATATATATATATATATATATATATATATATATATATATATATGCTCTCTTTCCAGTACCTATCCTACAAGGTTTATCTGTGAGGTTTATCTATCTTATTTATCCACATTAAACCAATGTTGCCTTTGTACTTACTGCGGAAATTAAGCGTCCAACATAGTCAATGTAGCAATGTTTGGCATACTCAGATCGTTGTTCCTTCCTAATGGTATACGCCGATTCCTCCACGGCGAAATGACCTAAGCATCCCAAGCGACCATTTATGCGTTTGGATTTTTTTACGAATCATACTTTCCCAAAAGACGCCTAAATTACATTCTAAGCACGTCGCTCCAAAGAATCACAATTTCTGAAATAATTAACTTCTTTTGCAATATTCTGACCTTTTCCCCTTGCGATGCGGATTGCTTGAAAATAAGAAGCCGTCTCCAGCGGCCTATTAAATATTGAATTAAATCAGCCCATGGGGATCGAGGTTTTACTAGAACAATTACACCCATCGTGAGGATGGATGAATTAAGCTTCATACCCTCCAACTCAATCTCTCAACAAACGCTACACAGAGGCAATAGTCTAAACTTTTACACCACATCTATTGGCTTTTAATTACCCACTGCTAGGGCTTACTTAAATATGCCTACACTTCTGTGCGTATGCCTTTGCTCAACGCTAAAGACGTGATGCAAAATTCAACCGATTGCTGTCTTCCATCTCATTTGGAGAGATTCGCCACCTCGGAAATTGAGGTGTAAAAGGGTCGTTCGTGTTGTTTGTACTTGAAATCAACTAAAACATTAAGGTTATAAGTTAAGAATGGAATTAGTATCAGGTTGTCGCCCAAGACCCACGAGCTGTGACTTCTAACCCGGCCTTGGACATGGAATTCGGACGGTCCCTGTTCTTACTTGTATTCCAACAATATGACGTAAAGGCCTGAGCGTCACAAGTGAGAATGTCGGTCAGTAACTTGCCAACGGTTCGCGGTTTTATGGACACGTTACTTTCCCCCACCCATAAAACTGACCGCCTTAGTTTAAGTAAAAAAATCCTAAGAATTAAAAGATTAGGCCCTGTCAGACAATTTTTCCCTTCGACACAGGGTCACTTTCCAGTCAAAAGACTTCTTTATCAATTCTCAATTGTCATGAAGGAAAAGGCATTTTCCTAATGCTATTCCTTGTTTTCGTAATACATAGGTCACTTCCCTTTTCAAGGATTTACCGTCCTTACTTGTTTGAGTCGCATTTAGAGGTTGAGATGAAAATACACTCCATAAGGCATTCTTATGGATATACAACATACAAACCAAAAAGTTGTAGATCCATGAGAACGCCTTGTTCAGAAAATCGATGTTTATTTCAGTATTAAAGCATACGATACTATGGAAAATATTGTCGTTTTCTTCGTCATTTCGCAATGCACATACAACTTCCAAAAGGTTCAAAAGTGAATAACTTTACAAGAGATTTTACAAACGGATTAGCCACAGTTCCATCACACGAGTTCTTCCAAATGTTTACAGCATCGGATAGCTGAACTGGATACACCTTCCATCAACGGGGGATAATCCATGCTTAGGGGAAGTAATCTACGTATTACAACCTAAAACAGAAGTGTATCTGTTGCCTTCGTTGAGATTACATCTCTAATATTCTTGAGCGCCATGATATTTACAGCAGCGACGTCGAAAGCGAGGCTCATGCATTACGTCACTTGATTTGAAGAGGACCACTTTCGCCCTGTGTAAACAACTACACGTGATTGCGAACGAAGACCGCTACCACACTGTTGCGTTGTGCGCTGTTCACTTTTCCACGACATGGCAAAGAGCGGTCATGTGACTTGTAGTTCGACATTAAAATGGCGATCGAACAAAACAATAAACATGGAGTGCGGCGTATATCCCACGAGTTTTCCTTACTTTGTTTTCCGGAAGAAACTTTTTCAAAGAAAGCTGTGTCTCGTGGTACAACTTATATCAAAGAGAGATATATACAGAAGGTGTCAATCTCTGAAACAACTGATGGCGCCATAGAAATCAGTGGAAGAAGTCACCGAAAAATGAGGAAGGGGGAGACTCCACATCAACTGCTTATTACAGTCAAGGGAAACATTGAGAAGAATGCATACTGTTCGTGCACACATGGGTATTGGCCGTACTGAATCGCTCGTTTTGGTTCATTCGTTCGTTGAGGTTACGTTGATCATTTGGTTTTCATTTCTAAGTTGTATTACGTTACCTTGATAGTCATTAAATTCAGCTCCAGACAACTCATGGAAGCAGATTGAACATTCACGATATCGCATGTGCTTAATCTGTTTTATTACGTCAAGTTCAATATATATATATATATATATATATATATATATATATATATATATATATATATATATATATATATATCCACAGAAACTCCACAGTTTGCCTTGGCCTACGCGATTACTTCTTTGAACTCTTTTCATGCTGTCTTTCGTGGGAGCTGCCATGTTGAATAATAATATTTTGGATGTTTTTGATTAATGCAGATACAGATAGGTGCTTGATTTTATACCTTTGGTAGAGATTTAGACTCAGGGATTCTGAAAATACTTAAATATCTGATACTCCTCTATCGACAGTTATCCCCAAATTTTGGGGGAAATCTGCCAGACCTTCCCACTTACGGCCGGAGAGGAAGCCAGCATGAGCTGGACTTGAACTCACAGCGACCGCATTGGTGAGAGGCTTCTGGGTCATTACGCTGCGCTAGCGCGCTAACCGACTGAGCCACGGAGGCCCCTTAGGATGATGTAGAATGGCGCGTGATCTCGAATGCTACGTATTACAAAGGCACAAAATAATGGTACTGCGATGCTCTCTCTAGTAAATACAGACAACGATAGACGATTGTTGGTTGCATAACTTCATAATCAAAGTCGTTTATATAAGTGGGTTAAATGTACGATATACCGGTGCAATGTACAATTCCTTTATGAAAAACTTTGTGTCCATGAAATGCTGGAAAACGCACTGTTCTGCTTTAATTATATAAATGTCTATTAATTTTTAGGTGACAAAATGTCTTTGGCTATATCGTTTAGCAAGACATCGACATTTTTTGTGAGATGTCGTATGTATTTCTTGGATTTTAAATTATCTGATTTGTTCCTTATGTGTGATGACACTGCCAGTTCCACTTTGATTGTCAGGCAGTATTTCCGTCCACACAGAAACACTATCATATCTATATGAATAGTTACTTGCCAATTGTCATGAAGGAAAGAGCTTTCGTGCGTTTTCCTGATGCTATAGTGTGAGCGTTTTGTACGATGAAAGATCATCCTAACACACACAAGGCACAAATAAGGTGACCTTATTACCCGTTCTCATGGTAACTCTGCATGTGATTCTCGGTAAAAGCAACAGAGACGCCTTTATGTCACCGAATTTTTTATTCATTCAAGAGTATTTCACTTACAAGACATTGTCCCGCGTTATGATGGGACAAAACCGGGCAGAGCTTGGTTGGAGGTGGGGGGGGGGGGGGGGGGAGTCAGGGAGTGTTTTATCGACTTTCCGAGGTTCCTGCGAGGAGGAGGCCAGCATATGAATTGGGCTTCAACTCACAGCGACCGCAGTGGTGAGAGGCTAGTGAGTGATTGCGCCAGCAGGCTAAAAAAACTGGGTCATTTTGGTCATAAAGTAACTGTAAATATATAACATGAAGTGTGAGATATGCTGTTCCAGTCCTGGCCACAGTTTTGTTTCGAACAATTTATTTTCAAATTAGTCTTCTTAATTCATCTATTTACTTATTTGCTTGGTGTTTTACGCCGCAATCAAGAACGTTTCACTTACCGGTACCTTCCCACGTACGACCGGAGAAAGGACCAGCATATACGCTGGACTTGAACACACAATGACGGCATTGGTGATATCTCCGGGGTCGTTCTACTGTGGTAGCATACTAAACACTCGGCCACGGAGTCATCCCCCATTAACTCTCTTGTTAATTGAGATTGGGCATTTTTGTCAGATGACATCTGTAGAGACATCAAAGATTTTTTTGTGAAACCTGGATTCCAGACTGCAAACTTGATGAATAAAAAAAAATCGCGAAGAGAATATGGAAATGAACAAAAAGTTCGCGGGGGATATTCTTGACTTATTTATTTCCCTCTGGGCACAGACAGATGTATATTCGTAGAACATCAAGGAGATTATGCTGTTTTTCTTATCAACGTCTTATATAAAGAAGCTGTATCCACATGTGTGATCAAAGTCATATCTGAAGAGCGATAACAGGTAGTTTCCGCTGTTGACTTCAATCCAATGACTTTTGACATCTCTACGTGCTAAACCCATCTTCGAAGCGCGACACAAATACAGTTGAAAGTGACCTTAAAGCGGACTTGAGTGATCCATCACATTTAGCTGTTCTTAATCCAGAGCGGCGTCAGCCCTTTCTCTAAGTGTCCTTCACTAGGAATGAGCAATCTGCCTCTGCCGTGACACACGATTATAGGCCACCTTATACACGCCAGGAATTGTCTCATCTTTGTCAGTAGACATGCAGTCCGTTTCCGCCGCTGGCGCCTTGGCCGGCTTTTACATTGTCCCATCACGGTTTCATTGCCTACGTACTATCAGTTGCAGGTCTGGTACCAAGCACATCCGTACAGAACATCTGTATTTTCTTAATTATTAACAGGAACGGATGATGGGCGCCTTAATTAAGGATACAATGGACATTCAATAAAATTATAAAACTTGAGACGAATGGAATAAAAGCGGTTTACAAAGAACGGTTTGTAGGGACTGTACGTGCATCGTGTTGAATTAAATCGCCACGTTGGATACACGAACAGTTGCAATCAAAGCGCAACTGAGATACATAGTTTATTATCAACGGTCCATGTACTACCATGGTATAAACGATTTGAATTCTGATTTCACTCATTCACCGAGAACATACCTTATACGCCTTTCGAACATCAATGAAAACTGTTGACTGCTTCTTTTAGCACAGTTGCATCCTAATGCCTTACATTATATACTTTCTTATTTCTTTGATGGATTGTGTTAGGCGTTGTTTTGGCAATTAGCTTTGCGACTTTTAACCTGGAACATCCATATTGACTGACAACTGGAATGGGAATTCCATATATTCGTATATTTGTTCACCGGCTCCAAACGTCTGAACTGAAGACGGAGATAAAAATGCTGTGTGTAGCAGAAAAAACTGTATTGCGTTCCAAGAGAAACACTTATATATAGGCACCTGAAATGAAACAGAATCGGAATTCTAGCCAAATGTATCCTCACACTCAATTGCGAAGCCTTACCGTTAAAGTTGCGGTGTTACGGGTATTATTACATTATCCACTTTCATATCGTGAGATCGATTCCGTATAAGACGAAACCCGACACGTTTTCCCATATATATTGTCCTGCAAGGACAAATTTACCTAATTTTATTTAATTCGAACCCATTTAATAATGTCTGCCATATATATTACATGAATTGTCAAGTCATCAGGATTTTAAAATAGTCGAAATTTTCGTTGGTAAACCCTTTCTAACATAAATCCAGCAGTCTCTAGGTCGATATACTAGTATTATACGTGGTGGATTTGGATAACGGAATCCCATGGTTATGTATAGAGTATTTCAAAATAATAATTAAAAATGAAACACAAAGAAATCCTTGTGCCAAAACCCCGTTCGAGGACATTTCCGAACACTCATCACCTATATACTGTAGCTTGCCGAAGATTTGAGTATGATGCATGGTGGACGTCTTTTTTACTTCTCTGTCCAAAAGTGTCAAAGGCCGGACTATATTGTCAGAAGGGGGAAAGGAGGGGGATTGTAGATGCAAGCTGATCTGTGAAACCTGCCTGAGCCGAGGATTCAGAGTACGTCAAACATTAGGATGAACTTAAGTTGTAAGGACAAGTGAACTTTGAAATCTATGCAGCTTGTCTATGTATTTTCGTCTGTGTGTGTGGCTGTACTTATGCATCGTCATCAAAACCTTCTAAAGAAGTCAGCTGCACGTCTTCATAGAGACATTATACTGTATTTGTTTTATTTACTTGACTGCAAGCATGGTTCATTTATGTGTATTTATTTATTTGATTGGTGTTTTATGCCGTTCTCAAGAATATTTCGCTTATACGACTGCGGTCAGCATTATGGTGGGAGGAACAGTCCTCATATACGACGGCGGCTAGTTTTATGGTGTGCACATTATATGGACGTCTATTTTTAGTCATTCATTGGTCGTCGTATGGACGTCATGTGAGGTACGGAAAAGGAACCTCCGGTGTATTGGCAATAATGTGACGTCGGTTGAATGCCGGCGACGGAAAAATCAACCGCCGCCGACGATCGATAAACCGACTGCATTTGGACGTCGGTTCGGCGTCAGTGTATCAATCGATGATTAGGGGCGTTGATGAGAAAAACAGACAGCATTTTTGCCCTTGGAGGAATAGAGCTTTGTCCAGCGACTAAACCTGGTCTGTCCTCGAAGCTGTAGCTAGACCACCTCATTAATGACGTCCACAGAAATTTAGCTCGAACCCTGATGTATGTAATCATGACAAAACCCTTTTCTACGACCGGTCATTTAGCAGTTATCAACCGAGCTGGATCTAGTCTGGACAAAGGCTTATGTCCTGGTCAATGCCCTTTGAATTCGTCCTCGGTCTCGACGACTAAGAGCTTTATCCTACAGACGTTACTAATTCAAGGACTAATGAGCCGAGATCTTCCGGTGAAAGCCATGGATCAAAACCTGTCAAGACATTCATGTCAGAGGTCACTGTTTGATTGTGTGATGTGAGGTGATCAGCGACAAGTTGTATGGCAACAGGACCTCTCACCAGGATGCTGTGAAATATTTTTGAGCATATGGCGTAAAAAACCGGTGAAATAAATAAATAATTAGTCGGTGAAAGGTCATTGTTAAAGAAGCGAATGATTTGATTTGATTGATGTTTAACGCCAATGTGTTTTCACAAATATGATGGGGGTCAGTTTTATAGGTGGACGAAATTGGGCTGCTCGACGAGATAAACCATTGAACTTCGGCATGGTACTAACGGAAATTCCTACGTATTATGTACAGATATGAACACCACATTGATGAAGGACAGGGCGGTCTTCAACAAACGTTAAACTGCGAAAACGGTCACACGAGCATTCTTGTCACCAAGCAGTGAGAGCGAGGGAACGGGCTTCACATTCCCTGGTCATGGTGTTAAAGAAAAGAAGCTTCGGTATCAATTGTCATTTAACTTGATGGCATTTTCAAACAGTCATAAACCTTACCGTTCGTGTAATTCAGCATCGAACAGTCAAAGAAAGAAAATTAAGATACAGTTTATCAACACACACGGATTAATGAAAGATGCAACTTGTACCACGTGGCTTTAACAGTACCTTTTGATTTACGGAACCTCCTGGTGAACATAATTTGTTCATTAGCAACACCTGTTTTCATAGACTTGAGACCTTTTCAATACTTGACTCTATGGTTTTTGTCCACTGAGCCTTATAACTGTAATAACATGCATTGCCATTGCTGTGGATTATTTGCAAATTATCTCTCATATATAAAAGATCGATCATTTCAATTCATTTGTAATTGTTTTCAGTTACTAACGAAGACAGTAAACAGTCAAGTAACAAGTTTTGTACCTTTCGTTTTGCTTGTTGGATTTTCTCTTTTTTTTTGTTTTTGTTTTTTTTTTTATTTGTTTTTTTTTGGGGGGTGGTGCTGTTGGCGATTTTTTTTGGTATTATTTTAGTCATATCAGAACGTGATTAATTCGCTTAGAGAGGACAATAATGGCAGAGACATTCTCATTTGTCATCGCAGTCGGATAAAATAGCTTATACTGGCCTTAAACATGCATTTCTCTACAGAGCTACACAGAGACATAATGACGATAAAATTAGTTTAATAATGTGTATTGTCTAAACAATCGAGAGTATGACAAGGTATCTTGATGTTCTAATGTCAGGAGAGTCAAACCACGATGAAACGTTTGAGGTGCCAACGTGTCCATCAGAATCAGGGAATTCTGCCGGGAACCATGTAGGCAACGACGAACAACTGATAGTTTGCCGTGTTATTTGCGGAATCTATCTATCGGCATTATTTGTCACTGCCTTAACGAGCCTGCTATATCCTGGCCGCACGATTTGACCGGGGTCAATGATGGTAAACTAGCTCTGGAAGTGGACATTGACTGGTATCGGCTGACCACATAAAACTGGACCACTCGTTACTCCCTAATTTCGTCTGACGTCCATGAGAAGCCGGACAATTTTCCGTGTAACGAGAATTTATCCGAGTGGACACGCCAATTCCATCTCTCGCATTCCCCAAGATCTCTTTCCTCAAAGAATCAACAGATAGTTTCATTTCTCCTCAGCCTCCACTGCATGTGCGCACGCTTATTACACCAGTAGAGAAATGACGGATATTAAAATGTCATTTTGAGAGTAGTCAAGTCATGATTTGTGACAGATCGGGTAAAATTCCGATCCGAACTAAGTGACTATCGGAGATAAGAAATATACATGAACATAGTAGGCAGAAAACTAATGACAAAAGCAGGGTATTGGATGTCGCCAGGATGTGTGGCTTCCCCAGACTCTGAACGGTTTCCTATCACCATATAAGGTTGGCCGCCGTAGTATACGTGAAATATTCTCGAGTACGGCGTAAAACATTACTAAAATAAAGAAATGAAAAATCCGCCATTATATACATTTACCCCACTGTGTCGCTGTGTTGTCTTTTGCTATCACCGATCAATAAAAGATTGCAATGTAGTTTTATTACATTTTACATATTACATTTATTACATATTACATTTTATTATGTATGTGTGTATGTATGCACGTATGCATGCACGTATGTATGCTTGGAGTATAACGTCGTACTTAACAATTTTTCAGCACATGACGACGGAGAGTCATTAGGTGTGCGTACATAAACTGTGTCTTCTTGTGGCAGGGCCAGTACATGGCACCAAAGTGCTGCCGCCACTGAAGTATCATGCCGAAGATTCCAGATATGACACCTCACCCAGTCACATTATGTTGACACCGGGCCAACCAGTCATGTTTCCATGCTGTAACTTTTCAGTGCTGAAACCCAAGTTATTACTTAACATTCATTTATTTATTTGATTGATCCATAGAAAATTTAAAAGCACGACAGCGGATAGCTTTTTAGGTGGAAGAAACCGGAGAGTTCTCCAAGTGAACTACAGCCAAACACCGGGTGTGCCTACCAAATCCCATCACTTAAAGCCGCAGCCAAACTATAACGAGAGTTTTTGTTGCAAGCTGCATCTATTGCATGTAAGTAGAAGCAAAAGTAGAAGATTTCCCAATGTCGTAATATTTTGAAGTGTTCAGAAAGTCTTGCGTCCATTCCAGTGTAACAAATAGTAACATATTGAAAGCTTAAACTGCCTGATTCTTTTATAAACAAATTTCGTATCGGTGCCATGCAAATTATGACCAACATCAAATTCTCCCCCAAGATTAAGCCGGACGACTTTACAGAGAAATGGCGGCGTGTTGGTCTAGCCTAGCCATTCGCCCCAGTGCTACGCCATAGTCTCGACTGATTGGAATGATATTCATATAAAGATATTAAACGTCTGGGTGTTGCCCTCCTGGACCAAATGGCGACCTAATAAGTGGAGAATTCTTCAATTTCCACTGCGTAACAACGAGCTGGGCGCCTCGAAGAGGAAGATCATGTCATCCCTGAGACACCTTCAAGTATCTTAGAAACGATCCCGTCGGCCGTTGATATCGCGGTTCCCATGCCACAACACGCAGACAGCTTTCCTCCCATTGTGCTCATCTGGTCGAAACTTCCAGATGTCCAAAGCGACAAGCCGCTCATCGCCGACGGAATTCCTTAAACGTCCGCAGCCCTCAATGCCTGGGCCGGATGTTTGTATTGGGACAGGAAGGTCCTCTAGAGTCCTGATCATGCCGATGCATTAAACTGAAGGAATAGTGAAAGCTCTGAAATTGCATGCCCAAGTTTTGAGACTGCAGTGTACTTTTACTCCCAGCTACCGAATAATTCAGCTAATAGCGTTCGCGAAGGAGAAAAGAGATGATCGCACACTTTCATGGCAGAATTAAACAAACCCAAAAATTGATCAAGATTCGCCGTGTTAAGCCCTTCCTGAGATCATGGTTGAAATGTGATGATTTTGAAAAGAAATACTGATGTTCATGCCTATATCATTATATTTATATCCTTTATACCGAGATACTATTTCGGTAATGAAATAAACGCTTGGACGTCAACCTTTAGCTGGACATATTATGCAACTGATACCGTCAATCAGACGTTTTGGGCATGTTATGGGCACGTAATGGGCAGAAATTTCTTTTTCGCATGTGGAGGGCAATAACCAATTTAAAATGTATGTTGAACTACATCGTATTCAGTTCAAGCAATCTATCTTATTCAGTGTATGATTTATATATTTGATTGTTGCTTTTGTTCAAAACATATAATGGCGGTCACTATTGTGAGCGAAGGAAACCACCGACCTTTGGCAAGTTACTGACGAACTCTCCCACATAAAACCTACAGATATGCACCCCGTATTGGTGGAAGACAAGTGGTTTCTGACGGATGTTAGACTACGCCAAGGCCCCATGACCATTGACAACAGAGGGTCAATATATGAAAGATATACAGCTCAAGCTTAATCCATACACAAGGCTTTGGTTTTGTCTTTTCGACTTATTCATTTGACGGCGGCATAGGTTTATTTATTTATTCATTCATTTCTTTATTTATTTGATTGGTATTTAACGCTGTACTCAAGGTTATTTTACCTATACAACGGCAACCAGCATTATGGGGAGAAGAGTCCGGTGGAAATCAACGACCATCCGCAGGTTGCTGACAGACCGTCCCACGCACGGCCAAACAGAAAACCAACGTTAATTGGACTCACAGCGACCACATTGGTGAGAGGCTTCTGGCTCATTGCGCCGCGCTGGCACGCTAACCACCTCGACCACGGAGGCCCACGTGAGCTGTGGGTTTTGACCAGTGCATGTTCCTGAGTGTAATTTGTAGGTAAAGGTGCTATGACAATAGCATATATGAATGAGTCAGTTGCTGGCTGAATATACAGATCTCCGTTCAAAGTGGGGGCCTCCGTGGCTCAGTTGGTTAGCGCGCTAGTGCAGCGTTATAACCCAGGGGCCTCTCACCAATTCGGTCGCTGTGAGTTCAAGTCCAGCTCATGCTGGCTTCCTCGACGGCCGTAAGTGGGAAGGTCTTGCAGCTACCAGGTTTCCCCTGGCTCTGCCCGGTTTCCACCCACCTTAATGCTGGCCACTGTCGTATAAGTGAAATATTCTTGAGTACTGCGTAAAACACCAATGAAATAAATAAAATAAATAACTCGCGTTCAAAGTGCATACAGACGTGGGGCAATTAGAAAAAGGACTAAATCAATTACTGACTGTAGCAGATCTCTCTGCTGTATTGAGAAACTCAGCTGCTTGCAGTGGGTACTTGCTTTCAGTATATGAAGAAGATAATGGTTATTCGTGCCTCATTTGACTATAGTCTAACATTAATTTGAATTATAATGTATTTATTTCTTTATTTGATTAGTGCTTTCCGCCGTGCTCAAGAATATTTGACTTGTAAGACGGCGACCAGCATTATTGTCGGAGGAAATCAGGCAGAAACCGGGCAGAACCCGAGGGAAACTCACGGCCATCCGCAGGTTGCTGACAGACCTACCCAAGTACGGCCGGAGAGGAATCCAGCATGAGCTGAACTTAAAACTCCCAGCGACCACATTGGTGAGGGGCTTCTGGGTCATTACGCTGAGCTAGCGCACTAAGCAACTGAGCCACGTAGGCTCCCGAATTATAGTGTAGGAGTAGGCGCTATCAATTAGCATAGGAACAAGACAATAGTTACTTGTAGATGAGTTGAGTATGGTGTATACCCAGGAGTTCACTTGTATACAAGTAGCCGCTAGATACTGGTATTTGAAACAGTCAGTGGTTTTACAAGTAGATGAACTGGCTATACCCGTAATGTATTCAGACGTCGGGACTTGATAATAATTACTTGTAGATGAGATGACCAAAAAGTGTATCCAGGATCTCAAATGTAGGGGTTAGTAATTAGTTTAGAAACAAGATAGCGGTTACCTGTAGCTTTGCTGACTACACGCAAAGTGTATCCAGGATCACAAATGTAGAGGTAGGGGCTAGTACTTGGTAGGGGAACAAGATAACGGTTACCTGTAGCTTTGCTGACTACACGCGAAGTGTATCCAGGATCACAAATGTAGGGGTAGGGGCTAGTAATTGGTAGAGAAACAAGATAGCGGTTACCTGTAGCTTTGCTGACTACACGTGAAGTGTATCCAGGATCACAAATGTAGAGGTAGGGGCTAGTAATTGGTAGAGAAACAAGATAACGGTTACCTGTAGCTTAGCTGACTACACGCGAAGTGTATCCAGGATTTCAAATGTAGGGGTAGAGGCTAGTAATTGGTATAGGAACAACATAATGGTTACCTGTAGCTTTACTGACTACACGCGAAGTGTATCCAGGATCTCAAATGTAGCGGTAGGGGCTAGTAATTACTATAGGAACAAGATAATGGTTACCTGTATAACTTAGCTGACTACACGTGAAGTGCATGCACGATCTCAAATGTAGGGGAAGTGCTAGTAATTAGTACAGGAACAAGATAACGGTTACTTGTTCCGTAGCTGATTGTGCGAGTAGTGTATCCAGGATCACAAATTTAAGGGTAGGGTCTAGCAATTAAAACAGGAACAAGATAACGGTTACTTGTAGCTAGCTGACTATACACGAATTGTTTAAAGGCTCACAAATGTATGGGCTAGCAATTAGTACAGGAACAAGATAAAGGTTACCTGTATAGCTTAGCTAACTATACGTGTAGTGTGTGTCCAGGATCTCAAATGTAGCGGTATAGGCTAACAATTAGTATACGATTAGAGTAATTTTTACTTGTAGCCGAGCTGGACTGTATAGGAATATACGGTTACAACTTGAATTAAAATAAAATAAAAGATCTGAATACTATGTGTCCATATTAAATACAGATACACGTTTAAATGTAGTACTACAAGTACTTGCACGTTGAGCATTGAATGTTAGCAGTCAGAGGATGTTTAGAAATCAAAAGAATTAGTGACCTCATTGTGCTTCAGCACGTTCAATACGGTCCAAAAACTGCCATTTGGTATCTCAATCTATCTTTGCATTTCATTTCAAGGGTTAAGTCAGCACGCTGCTATCAAGTCTCTATTCATTCTATAATCTGTATAGCGTGTAAAGTAACTCGTAAACTGATGACACATTTTTAATAAAGAAAATCAATATTGCCTGCATAAATTCAGCTTTCTGGCAAACAATATCTCTCTGTTTCAAAATATTTTTTAAAATTGTGATAATGTTTATTTTGGCCAAGTCTGGTACCAAGTTTCAGTGGAGTCAAAAGGACTCAAAAGGTCAAAAACCTTCATTCAAATTATCATAGATGTTTTGGGAGTCTGCGATAGTTTGCGAAACCAGCCTTCATCTATAAATCTGCAAATATCCTGGAATGGATTTTTCCCGTTGAGGATTTGAAAAATATGACGTTTGCTCTGCTTTGGTATTGATGTCATTTTGGTTTCATACGGAATTTTGGACTCGCATGTCAAAGTGGTATGAAACTTTGAAATTGCTGATATATGTCCCAGTTAAAGTGATTTAAGACCACGTGTAATATATGGAAATACATTAAGTGAACTACATTGCTATCATGTCTCTCTACACTCATATAATTCATGTAGCGCGACATATGTTTTAATAAAGAAAACCAATATTGCCTGTAAAACTACAGCTTTCTGGCAAAAAAATTCTCTTCGTTTCAAAATATCTTTTTTAAAATGTGTTTATGTTTTCTTGCCCAAGACTGCTCATCAAGTTTCAGTGGTCTTGGGACATCTCTGCACCAGACATAGATATTGCCCTTCCATATTAGATACGAAGACGAGTTAGCTCTAATATCGCATACATGTACATGTATCTCTAGCTCTACAAAAGTAAACATTTATTCTTTCAAATGAATGTTGTATACATGCGCAATCGATGTCATTTGGTCCCACATTTACATACGAATTCCAAAACCCTGTGAAACTGATCATATAATGTAATACTGCCACATAAAAAACTGTTACGTGCAGGACAGTTATGTTTGCACCTACCTAAACTGCATCAGAGGGTTATATGTGTTTTTTCTTCGTTGAAGTCATTCCAAAAGTCGTACAAGAAAAATCGATGGTCTCGCGTAATGTAAAAGACAGAGTAATGTAATGTAATATATCAGAGCTCATTAAGGTTGTATACCCACAATACAACTCTTATGTTTCTCCCAAATCGTTAACTTTTTTACAACGGCTGACAGAACCCCTATGCAATTGCTAATATACAGATGCTGGTATTTTGGGTGTTTTCCCCCACGCTTGCCGCTGAGCTTCGTTTATTATACAAGCTATACAAAGGTTTACAATATTGAGAAAAATGGGGGGAAAGCTTAAACAGTAATCCTAGGCCAAATTAAATTTAATTAGACACCTCTTCTTATACCACTGGTATAGACAAATTCACTTTTGTAACCAATTTGCCTCTGTATTTAGAGAGAGCGCGACTTCCAGTTTAGAGCTGTACAGAATTGCCGTCAGAAAGGCTGGTATTGAGGGAATTTGCTCAAAGAAGATCGAGTGCCTAAGCTCCTTGGTTGATAGATAAATCCATATGTTCAAATAAAAAAAGGTCATCCTGTTTAGTTGAATTAAAAAAACGGCAGGCGCACTATTGTCGACCTCTCGTTGGGCTTTGACTGCCATGGAATCTTTAGTCGATTTGAGGGTGACCGGATGGACATTTATCGGGTAGCGGTATTTTGTCAACCCTCTTGTTAATTTTCCAGAAGTTTTAAACTCGTGTAAAAAGCGAAATTGACAGGGTTAATTCCTCTTGGGTGATAAAGCTTGTAACATCGGTGTCACTTAGCCGTGTGATCTTCCGAGATATAACTCTTCTTAAATGAGTCCGTTCCGCTGAGCGGGGCGTAAAGGTCGTTAATCCGCTGACAAGATCGCGCCATTAAAATCAGAAAAGTTGACATAAAACCAAAGTGGTGTGCATTCTGGAACGAGAGTACTTTTGAAACGAGAGCACCTGGGGAAGAATTCCTGCTGCCAGAACCATTACACAGCAGTAAGTGTCCATACAACTGAGGCTGTTACGGTTTCATGCGGAACCCTGTGAACTGTTCACACTGAAAGATCAAGTATACACTTCGATATGTTGCAGCTGGGGGTAAAAAATATGGGATGGTTTATAAAATGCCATAACAACACAGTGTAATGAGTAATTTTAGATCAGTGACGGGTGGGGCATGTAAGTTGCTACTTTCCAAGCGTTTACATAAACAGCTAGTATAGCACTCTAACTGGTAAACCGAGAGTCATCACTGTTATACAGAGAACTCATCAATAACGCTTGCAAGCTAGACCTTTGCAAAATGCCTTATTTTACACTGTAGCAATTTTTTGATTAATTATAATGTAACACCGGCTTATACCAGGTGATATAGAACATTCTTTCTTTTCCAGTTTTACACCAGTGAGTATTTTTGTGAGAAGGGACAACATTCAGAGCTGGTTACTCCTTCCGAAAATTCCCGATTATTGCCGAAGACAGATAACCTCAAACATATCTCAGCCCGTGACAATATTTTACGATGAATTTCAGAGCCATCAAATTGAATCTATATTGGCTATATCAAGCCCTGACTTCTCCGTTTACCGAGTAAAGATTGGGATGATTACTGCTAACGTCGCCTCTCCGAGGCTATCAAAACGAAGGAATAGAAGTTCAATAAGCAATGATCACCGTTCGATAGGTCATCACACTGTCACAGATATGATATCAAATGACATTGTTTTGCCCGGTAGAAAATCTTCGAATGCTCTGATGTTTTGGCAAAATGTCAAGAGCTTTTGAAACCGTGCTGAACAAACGTTTGTTGACATGGACGACTAGAAATATCTGACTGCCTTGTCTCTTAAGTATACAGATCAGAAAGAAAAGATCGGGGGAGGTTGGCGGTGGGGAGGGGAGGTGTTTGGCATAGGGATGAGGGGCAGGGAAGGAGTGCGGGGTACGCAGCTACAACGAACCCATACGCACAGAAAATGATTTCGTAACATATACAGAAAGCATCGTCGGTCATCTTAAGGCAAAATCACATGGACAGTACTTCATCGACTTTTCATCAACCAGAAAAAAGGACTGATATTCAGGAAGTATCGTAGCATGTATTTTAGTCATGATTTGCATTTGACAAGGGAGTTAAAGCATACTGCTGATCTTTTCAGCATTGACTACGTTAGTGTCTTCACTACACCATCTCCCTACAGCCAATGCAATGAAACGGCTTTGTGTTCACTCATATTCATTGTGCGTCTTGGGGGTAATAAATAAGATATTCGCATCGTTTGAGATCTCATAATTTCTTGCAAAAATTCACGATGGTGAAGCACACTGACTTCATTAAAATACCGAAACGGCTTTCTCTGTACTCATATTAATATTGTGCTCTTTCTTTGGCAATAAATAAGATTGTCTCCGGAATCCAAAACGCATACATTCCCCACTATTCAATTCCCGTTAACCGCTTTTTTCCACGCGCTCCTGTAGCATGGGGATTAATCCTAACTAGGTACTCTTTCATTCTTACCACAGAAAATTACAGTCTTGGGATCTGTTCCCTGAAATCTGGGCTTCAATCGATGGAAATGAATCTGTCCTTAGTTCGTGTTTCGCAGGATTTTCCTTTCCTCGCTGTAATTGTTATTGCTTCTTCTAATCCACGAAGGATTCAGGAATGGACGGATTTGTTAACATGTATGGGAGAACGTGCATCTTGTCGGATTCACTATAAGCAGTGACTATACGTCAGACTGGTTGTATGAAACTTTATGTCAGTTTCACCGTACCATGCAGGAGACTACATTTTACATCGTTTTATGCACGGTTATGTCTTTCACATTTCCCATTGTGTCGCGAACGGCTGTTTCGGAAACATTCTCCATTATTTCGTGCAGTGTTATTTCTAATACATTTTATATTGTTTCGCAGCTGGCTATTTCGTGTATACATGACATTGGTTCGCACAAAGGCACTTCTTGAATATTTTGTATTGGTTATCAGCATGACTACTTCTTGTACACCCTGCTTGAGTTCACAGCATGCATGACCTCTTTTTGTACTTTCTGCATTGGCTCGCAGCATGACCACTATTTTTACATCCTGCATTGGTTCGCGGCATAACCACTTCTTGTACATCCCGCATTGGTTCACAGTATGACCACTTCTTGAACACCCTGAATTAGTTCGCGGCATGACCACTTTTTTTACATCCTGCATTGGTCCGCGGCATAAACGCTTCTTGTACATCCTGCATTGGTTCGCGGCATGACCACTTCTTGTACATCCTGCATTAGTTCGTGGCATGACCACTTTTTTCACATCCTGCATTGGTTCGCGGCATAACCACTTCTTGTACATTCGGCATTAGTTCGCAGTATGACCAGTTTTTTACATCCTGCATTGGTTTGCGGCATAACCGCTTCTTGTACATCCTGCATTAGTTCGCGGTATGACCACTTTTTTACATCCTGCATTGGTTCGCGGCATAACCACTTCTTGTACATCCCGCATTGGTTCACAGTATGACCACTTCTTGTTCATCCTGCATTGGTTCGCGGCATAACCACTTCTTGTACACCCTGCATTGGTTTGCGGCATAACCACTTCTTGCACACCCTGCATTAGTTCGCGGTATGACCAATTTTTTTACATCCTGCATTGGTTCGCAGTATGACCACTTTTTGTACATCCTGCATTAGTTCGTGGCATGACCACTTTTTTTACATCCCGCATTGGTTCGCGGCATGACCACTTTTTTCACATCCTGCATTAGTTCGCAGTATGACCAATTTTTTTACATCCTGCATTGGTTCGCGGCATAACCACTTCTTGTACATCCCGCATTGCTTCACAGTATGACCACTTCTTGTTCATCCTGCATTAGTTCGTGGCATGACCACTTTTTTTACATCCTGCATTGGTTCGCGGCATAACCACTTCTTGTACATCCTGCATTAGTTCGCAGTATGACCAATTTTTTTACATCCTGCATTGGTTCGCGGCATAACCACTTCTTGTACATCCTGCATTGGTTCGCAGTATGACCAATTTTTTTACATTCTGCATTGGTTCGCGGCATAACCGCTTCTTGTACATCCTCCATCAGTTCGCGGCATGACCAATTTTTTTACATCCGGCATTGGTTTGCGGTATGACCACTTCTTGTACATCCTGCATTAGTTCGTGGCATGACCACTTTTTTTACATCCTGCATTGGTTTGCGGCATAACCACTTCTTGTACACCCTGCATTGGTTCACAGTATGACCACACCTTGTACACCCTGCATTGGTTCGCGGCATAACCACTTCTTGTAGCTCCCGCATCGGTTCACAGTATGACCACTTGTTGTACACCCTGCACTGGTTCGCTGTATAACCACTTCTTGTACACACTGCATTGGTTTGCGCTATGACCACTTCTTGTACATCCTGCATTAGTTCGCAGTATGAGCACTTTTTTACATCCTGCATTGGTTCGCGGCATAACCGCTTCTTGTACATCCTGCATTAGTTCGCGGTATAACCACTTTTTTACATCCTGCATTGGTTCGCGGCATAACCACTTGTTGTACACCCTGCATTGGTTCACAGTATGACCGCTTCTTGTACACCCTGCATTGGTTCGCGGCATAACCACTTCTTGTTGCTCCCGCATTGGTTCACAGTATGACCACTTCTTGTATACCCTGCACTGGTTCGCTGTATGAACACTTGTTGTACATCCTGTACTGCTTCGAGGCATGGCCAATTCTTATACATCTTGCATTGGTTCGCGGCATGACCACTTCTTTTACACCCTGCACTGTTTCACGCACGGCTATGTCTTGTACACTCTGCATTATTTCAGGCACGGCTATGTCTTGTGCACCCTGAATTGTTTCACGCACGGCTATGTCTTGTTCACCCTGCAGTGTTTCACGCACGGCTATGTCTTGTTCACAATGCAGTGTTTCATGCACGGCTATGTCCTGTACACCCTGCATCGCTTCATGCATGGTTATTTTCAGTTCATAGTCTATAGTGTTTTATGTTCCTCGGGAATCTAGGGTGCTGTTTCCAAGGTTTAGTATGTATTTGATATACATACCAATGACATTTTTTGTTAAGTGTGTAATATTTAATACGTTTGTGTGCGTTGACTAAGCAGGATGTCCAAACGGTTTACACACAGCTGTAGTTGTGTAAAAAAAAACATTTCGGTCTACGATGTTTATTTACTTATTATTGACTATAGTATGGACAATGAAACAAGAACAGCGATGAAATTTGTGGTAGCTGGCAAACGGACATACATATAGCTACGGGCGAAACCCGGTCTTTTATCAGTTCACCTTGGAGTTTACCTCACTTAAGAATTTTATCCTACCAGTTCATGTAAATGCTTAAGTAGTAACAATTTACATTCTTCATAGCAGCAGGGGCCTTCGGGGCTCTTTTGGTTAGCGCGCTAGCACAGCGTAATGTCCCAGGAGTCTCTCACCAATGCTGGCGCTGTGAGTTCAAGTCCCGCTCATGCTGGCTTGCTCTCCGGCCGTGGGAAGGTCTTCCAGCAACCTGCGGATGGCCCGTGGGTTTTCCCCGGGCTGTGCCCGGTTTCCACCCACCATAATTCAGGCCGCCGTCGTGTAAGTGAAATATTCTTGAGTACGGCGTAAAATACCAATCAAATAAATAACTTATAGCACCATATAAAGCTTAATCAGAATTACATGTACGTGTAAGTGAAACAAAATGCAATGACGTCAAATGGTCTAGCGTTACTGGAAGTACATTTACTGTATCAGTAACAAGAATTCATCACTAGGGATCAGGCCTTGGGAAGTCTTAGTCCGTCAGCAGACTCTTGGTGTACGCAGGCCTACTAGTAATGTATGACTACAGCGCTTTTTCACTTATTTGGCATGTTATTCACTGATGGTGGAAAGCGGACTGTACTTGGAGGAAACCATCACACCTAGTCCGCTGCCTGGAAAACCTCCTGACTTAAATCCGCCTACAGGCGAACCAGCGTTAGAGGGATTAGAACAATTTTTCAGTCACAGGGGTGACGAGGAGTCATTAAGGGTGTGTACAAATGCATGCACTGTGTCTTCTTTTGACAGAGCAGGTCCATGCCTCTAAACTGATGACGACACTGAAGTATCATGCCCAAGACACTAGACTTGAAACCCCACCCTGTCAAATTATACTGACACCAGGAGCTGGTTTCATAAAACTCACTTAGCAAAGTAAACCCTTACCTACCGTGAAAACGTGTGTTGTAGAGATATAAAGTGCACTTGGCTAAGGGTAATTTAACACTAAGTCCGCTTCAGGAAACCAGCCCCTGCCAACCAGTCCTTTTTCCTTATTCTAACCTCTCAGTGCTGAGCCCCAAGCAAGGCAGTGATGAGAACGACGTTTGACTCGATCTGGGTTTGATCCCAGGTCTCCCGACTTCGACACGAACGCTCTAATCATTAGGCTACCGAAGCGGTCAAGGTTGTAAGCACTAAGAAAGTCTAGCTATTTCGACAGGTAGTGCCTCCGTGTTGACATAAGCCTATGTGTTTTCCAATATTGATAAATGCAGGAATAGACCCGACTTGTCACATGAGCTAATATATGTTTACTTCGAAACAGTTAATTCCAGCAAATTCTTTGACGTTTACAAACAGCAAATGGAACCGAGTGCACCCTTGCACTGTAAAACTACGACCTAATAGGACGTGCCACGGAGAAACGGCGTCTGACTGAATTATCACTGTTTAATGCACCCTTCCGCGGATTTACTTTAAGTCATTAGTTCCACAAAACGGAGACCAGCAGATGTAAATTAATTAACCTGTACGAGCCTACAGACTTTGCTAACAGATGATGGACAATGTCTCGAGCTTCTATCCCTCGTGACCTATCGACCTTCTCACCTTTGTCCCGCCAATGCATAAGATTCCAGAAGCCTCCGTCATCCAGCTCAGTCAATTTAATACGAAGAAAAGCGTTGGTCTGCACGCTTTATGGTTAAGAGTGATGTTTGTGCGAATGCAGAAAAAATATATTCTTTATCAGCATTGTTTATTAGAACCATGTAAAATGCCAAAAAAACGGCATACAATATCGCTGTACAAAGAGCGTTTTCAATTTTATTCTTCGTTATTGTACATAGAATTATTCAATGAATTGATAAATTTGTTAAATTATTGTTAAGTGTACTAATGACATAATATCTGTTGTAATTATTGACAAACGTGATTGTCTTATTTGATTTCAGTAAAATATCCTCGGGTACGGTGTTAAATAAATGCAACTAATTAAATAAAACACTTTCCATGGATTAGCGTTTCTCACAGTATATGATTTGAATACCGGTACCCTACCATGCATGATAGTTTCAAAGTTGTCACAGGTGATCAGTGCATTTATGTTACTGACAGCCAAAAATACAAACTCATCAACTACTCTATTATTTTAGCCTCGCCGGCAAAAGCTTTAGCTGTAGGTTCCAAGATTGTCACTTTTGAAATAAAATTTTTGAGTCGAAATTGTTTTATAGGTTTAATGAGCAGCTAAAAAAATTAAGTCCATATTTAAGTACCAAAATATTTTTGGTTATTTAAATTATAACACTTTAATTGAACAAATTGCTGAGCATCGATGAATCGGAAAACCGTGGCCTGGCTCGCAAACCTCAAATATAACGCGATCGCTCATGAGGTCGCGTGCTCGAATCCAGCTCCCGGTGGAACTTTTTATAAACGTTTGTTGAAGAACAATTGTCTTCCACCAAGATGGTGTGCATATTTGTACGTCAGTGATGAATGGAAAAGCTCGTCAGTAACTTGTCAGATATCGGTGGTTTTATCCCTGGGCATTTATAGACGTCTCATTTATAGAAAAGCTTCGTCTCAGCTAAGAAAAAACGTGTATGCTCCTCATGCTAAATTGGGTATTAAAGAAACATCTCTCAAAAACTTGCGTCACCCCTCCAAAACAAAACAACCCCTCCACACACACACACACACACACACACACACACAAAAACAAAAAAAACCCACGACAAATGTCTTATGTAGCATCTGTAGAGTATTAGTTTTCGGGTGTCGAGTTTTCTATTCGTTTCATCAGAAACTATACATTTTCAGTAATCAGTAAATGGATGTCTTTTCTAAAATCCGTCATCTTCAGGCATCCACGGGTTGACCATCTGTTGTGTGGCGTTATTAACTAAGATCAAACAGCATGTCTGGGTGAATATCTGATGATGAGAAGCTCAAGGGTCATACTTCAGGGTCAGTTGAAGGCATAAATCAAGGCCATTCCGGCTGTTTAAACCAAAGCCCCTGGGGTGGACGGTGTCACCTTCATTGGAGTCAGCCATGAGAAAATCAGACGGAAAACATACGTGTTATCAACAAAGCGACAACTGAGGCGTGAGGCAACATAGAATTTGTCCGTCGATTGAAGGTGTTCATTCTTGCCAGCCGAGCATAGGCCAGGGACAAACCGGAGCGAGGAGATGCAGCCGCCTGTGAGAAATTCACCTTCATGAATTTAGTCAAGTTAATAAGTGAGCTTATTGCCCTGTCGTGAGAGAGTAAATGGTATTACCAACACGACCGGGCCACGAGGCTGTTTGTCCGTTACATGGACTTATATATGGACACATATCCCAGCACCGGTCATGCCCAGCCACTTAGTCAAGCCACGGACGTTTCTCAAACAGCAAGGAGTAATATAGACGCATTAGTTTGCTAGGTGATATTGATTGATGGAATCCGACAAGGCATTTGTGGCGGAATCACTTGTAGATATGGTATATCTGATCAGAGTAATGCTCGTGGACGGCATATAATCAGTGAACAGAGCCGCTAAGTCATTGCACAGGAAGCTTGTTCCAGAGCCGTTTCCATGCGAGCGCGCGACTCAACTCTGGGTGAAAATTAACGGAAGTGAACGCAGTGTACGGAAAAATTCGGAGCGTCACAGCCAGCTTGGCTTGAGAGAGAGCGCACTAACAAAACACGTTTATATCGTTAACACGGGAAAGGAACGGTTAAATAAGGCTGACAGCAAGGGGGAAAAAGCTGGTTCCAGATGACGGATGCTGTGGGATTGATTCTAGGAGTCGAGCGAAAGTGGACGGCATCTAACTCTTTAAGACTGCAACATTTACGAAACCGGAGAGCTGCTTACCGCGCGGAATGATACTTTACGTTCCTGTTAAAACAACGAAATTAATGCAAATGTTACACCTAATTATTGTACCTGTCTGTGAATAGCGCCTTCAGATCTTCAGATATATGAAATCTGCTGAGACTTATGGAATCATGTCCATGGAGCGTATGTACTTAATGTTAACTAGCCGTGGGTTCAAGTCGAGCTCATGCTGGCTTCTTTACTGGCAGTAACCCGTGGATGGTCGTGGGTTGCTCCCGGTTTCTTTGTCCAGTTTCCTCTCACCATATGGTGGCCGTCGTCGTACAAATGAAATGATTTCGAGTACAGTGTAAAACACGAGCCAAATAAATCAGATCAATCTTAATGGGTACTGACTTTTTTCCAACGTTCTTATATATACAAACTGTTGAAACATGAATTTAAATCGATCAAGCTAGCACATACTAAATAAGGACTTACATTCAGTTTGCGTACAACACACCAACAAGCCCTGCTGATAACTGGTGATTAGAGATAAAGCACCATTCCAGTACTTATGCAACAAATAAGTTTTTAAATTAGAAATTGGCATATATATATTGGTATATATATTGGTACAAGAAAGTAAGGGTATACCCTCAGGACATATCGGTGTGCGTTATAAAGTACCTGACAAACCCCAAGAAGGACGTGTAGTAAGCCGCATTATTAGTATCCCATGGCAACCTTGGGCATACATGGGCGTGATGTAAGGAGATTCTACGAGATTGGATTTCTTTCTACTATATGAACACCAAATACTTAAACCAGACAGTTTGTCCCACATTTCCTTCAAAAGGCAGTTCATTTTCCAATCTCTATCCTCAAAATCGTCATTTTAACATTATTTTTAGGTAATGGGTGAACGAAATCGCACGGAGCCCCGGGAATACACCACACTTTGCAAGGAACCTGACAAGTCGCATAGCGAATCCGGATTCTAATCTGCGATCTCACCGATCAAGTGGTGGTGGACACTTGTCAGAAGTCATTTGCCCGCTTGGCCACTGAGGACCCTCTGTAAAATGTGCATGTATGGACGTTCTTTGAGATCGTTTGGTCATGTTCACAGCTCAGAGCGTTCATATTAAGCGATCTGAGCTATTATATTCACAACCCTAGAACTCGGTCCTGTCCCGTGCGCTGTCCTCATGGTGCAAACGGCGTACACGACGAGAACATGTTTCCGGTGATCTTAAAGTAATGCGGAATTCCCTCATTAAACTGGAATAATGATGCTATAGTCACACGTTAACGAAGCGTCCACGCGGATGGCATCCATGCCTTCCCAAACAACCATTTCCGAATCACGTATCTCTGTTGCCACATGAACACTTCCCGAAATCATGCTGATACTTTCATTATTACAACAAAAACTGATATTATGATTCTCAGACAAGTTCTAATTCACCCTTTTAATTGTGTACATCTTCTTGGTTTCAATCCAAACGTTGCACTTTATCTTTCAGTTTGTCTTTTTCCCGACGATGCCGAGTGCGGCTCACTCGAATGGAATATGGCGATTTGCGAAGTTTGGTTTGCTGTCAAGGTGTAAGGTACATTCGTCTTCATTGTCACGTTATATGAAACGATGAATAACTACGTGATACGAAGTCAGATTTACAGTATAGGATTAAACAAAATCAGTTTTGTAGCGTGTGGCTTTCACATATTGATATATTTATTTGATTGGTGTTTTTACGCCGTATTCAAGAATATTTCACTAATACGACGGCGGCCAGCATTATGGTGGGTGGAAACCGGGCACAGCCCGGGTAAAACCTACGACCATCCGCAGGTTGCTGCAAGGCCTTCCCACGTACGGCCGGAGAGGAAGCCAGCATAAGCTGGCCTTGAACTCACAGCGACCGCATTAGTGAGAGTCTCCTGGGTCATTACGCTGCACTAGCGAGCTAACCAACTGAACCATGGTAGCCCCTCGCATATTGAGGACAGCACACTCGAAATGTCCGAGTCCCAGTTCAGTGAAAGGAGTACAGATCTGTATTTCTGAAAGCTAAGTAGGGAAAGAATGAAGAAGATTTCAGTACAGGCGTACAGTTACAAGATCTTGCTCTCTTACTGTAAATGTAAGCCATAGATTAACAAGCTTGAAATCATCAGAAATCAAGAGTACAATCCGTGTACAAAATCTACACTTTGGACCGCACTCAATGCCGTTTGAATTTTAGAAGCATTGTTCCAACTGGTGAAAACATTAGTGTTGACTTCATGGCTTAATTTAGTTTTTCCTAAAGAAGTGGACTATGGCCGAGTGGTTAATGTGCTATCCTTTCACTCGCTAAGACACAAATTCGTAGATTTGTCCACCCTCACTGTTCCGAGGTCCTGGTGACAACAAGCAGCCGTTTGCATAGCCTCGGTTCGTTGAATACCACTTGTCTTCCACCAATCTGTGTGTGCACCCATAAAGCCTATGGCCATCATCTGAGTGAAAAATTCTTGTGTTTTAAACAGCAATTCAACATTTCGTCATCTTCAGATATCAACTGAGCGATATTTCACGCCTGCTTAGGTCAATAAACTAGTCCAGTAAAAGTCAAGTTTATTACAATGAAACTGGCAAGGTTTAGAATGATACCAAAAAACTCAACACCAGAAGAGCTTCAAAACCGACAAATGTGCTTTATTACAAATCATGGGAAACATTGAAGTTTACACTTCGCCAGTGACAGTATAATTCCGTGAGACAGTAAAGTGACTTTCGCTGGAAAGTCTGAATAGCCACCGCTATGCTGAAAAAACAACAGCCGGTGTATATTTATTAACATGCCTCACCCAGACACTTAACCTATGTACAACTTACATACTAAAAGGATATACAGTCAGAATCTCACGAGGTGTTTCGTATCGGGGGTTCTTTCACAAAACCCACGATAGATTCTGAATTAGAAATCGTTTCGGCTGTAATATACCGGATAAACAGCCGGACATGTTACATACTCCTTACAGCGCATGTGCCGCTCTCCAGGCTTGCTTTATACCACTGCCACCACTAGACAAGCCCGACCTTTGAAGCATAGGCTTGTTTAGGCTTAACGTCACCACTGGTGTCACCCAGCGAATATATTAGTCAGTCTAACTTTGTCAATAAACTTGTTCAGGTAATGGTTAGAATCATCTTGTGCATACTTTATAGGTACAGAGAATTCATGTGTATAAAGTATTAATGGAACCAAAATTTCTTCTGTCTCACCACAGTGACACCAGTGACACCAGCGACCTCGGTGTTGTGCAAGATTTCTGTACTAAATTTCCTAATGGTGGCAGTGATGTAAAACGAATGTTAGAGAGCGGCGCATGCGTTGTAAGGACTATGGACATGATATAGTATCTTGTGCCGCTGGCGGGCTTGACAAATTGGCATCTCTGAATTCAGCTGTGATTAGCCTCTCAGAATATGGCCACCGAATGATAATAATCTCTTCTACAGTGCGTGATGATGAGTATACAGATGTTCAACCATACATATATATTGACAGCATGCAACGTTTCAACGATGAAATGAATATTATATACACGTAGATACAGTTGATGTACAGCGTGTGACATGCAGCATAAAATGATGGTAACATACCTTTTGAGATGATAGGTAACAACAGAAAGGAAAAATCAGAGATAATCTCACTCAAAAAAAAAAATAAATAAAAACAAAACTTAAGCAAAGTACCCTGTTTCCACACACGAAGTTACACATTAACTTTAAAAAGTAGTGAACTTCCAAAAAATATCACAACACTGGAAAATTACACCAAGTTTTTAGGTCATTTTTAAGGGGGAAATTTCCCCTTTTCCATAATAGTAGAACTATTATGCACTCGTAAACTAACAAGATTTTGGCTGAAATTACCGCGTCTAATTATAATACTAGGACACAGTTCCACCCTGTTTCTACATTATCATATGGAAATTCGTAAACGAATTCTAGGTTTTCATTGGACAATAGCTATAGTCAATGGATACGATAACAGACATTATACAGATGTCTGTATAAAAGTTTTTACTACGTCCGTAATGTGCACGAGCATTGTATAATACAATAAAGCCATAAGAACAACACACTCTTACTGGAATAGATTCTGCAATCATCCTTGGTCGTCAATATGGGTTTATAGAGAGTTAGTTCCGTACTGCTCGGCTCCGTTAATTTCAAAACATGTTAGGTAGCCTACAGAACTGTATCTTCTGTTCCCGATACACTATTTCTGAAAAAGGCATAATCCATTAACAAACTTACAGTCAACAGCATTGTAAGCATTTTGTATTTATGTCACACTTTTCAAGCAAAATCAGACGATCCAAATTCTCATCAAGCGACGTTAACAACCGTAATACACAGACTACATGACAATTATGTAGCGTGAATTGAAAGCATTAGCACACAGTATGGACTGATCGAGAGATAACCGTATGATGCGTTTTCCATGCAGATAGGCAACTTAAAAGGCGTCGTTTGCTCAAACTAACATACACAACAAAGTTAAACCCGAAAAGAAGGTTAATTTTTGATTTTCATGCTTTACCGTGCTTACGTATATACTTTATATTTTACATCAACAAATCGCTTTGTGCAATTCAGAACATTCAGCTGTGTTTAACAACCAACAGGGAGCTTCACCGAATGTACAACAGTAAACCCACAAAGAGAGGCCTGTGACGAGTGGGGGATTTGTGTAAACAAATAAACTATACATATGTACGACAAATTAGAACGTCTTTATATTTTTACCCTGTATTCCAAGACATTTTAGTGTTTGACTGTCAAAAGCAGATCAAACACCTGCTTCAAACTAAGCAATATAATAATAACAAAACAGAAATGACATAGATCACAAAAGCTTAACAACAACAACGTACACAGCTAAAACGCCATGTCACTAGTGATTGATGGAATACGATGTATAGAAGAAATGAAAACGGATAAGGTATGTTAAAGATTTCCTCTCGCTGTGGTTTCAAGGACATGATTGAATACCTGTTATTGTTAGTGTGAAAAAGGCCTTTTTCCTGGCATGATGTGATGTGCAAGAAGATAGAGAAATCTAACAAGTGGTCTGCGTAAGACTGAAGTGTGTAGAGCATTATTTCCTAAGTTTCTTCGTAAAAAATTTCAGCTATAAGCCAGAAGAAGTTCAGAAACGATACCACTGCACTAAAGTCGTCAACGAAGCACACTCGTAAACTCTTTTTCGTCTGAGTAGCTCGGATTACCTGTTGGATACGTGGAGACAAGCAATATAGGGACTTATAGCACTGTATCGCCAAAGCCCTTGTTTATCGTTGGCGATAAATCACAGCCTCAGCAGTGGTTTCGGCCGCTCATGCTATCGTCAGTGCATTGGAATTGCCATTCTCAGGGAAATGAAAGCTTCTATAAGGGTTACTACAAGTTCACAAAAGCTGACAGAAAATTTCATTCAAGATTCATTTGTCAGAGTTAATTCTGCGACAGTTTTCGTGAAACTGCTACTGCGAGAGACATTAACCTTTGGATGTTGCAAGCAGCTCCTGAATTTTTCAGTGGGGATCGAGCTAAGCTGTTGTGAGCCGTGGGTCAAGCCAGACTCCCTGTCTCTGCTACACACGTCTGTACAGATCTGCCGCGACCCCTAGCGGAATGGCACAAGTTTCCACACATATGCACATGATGGAAGGTACATGTTTATGATTTTGTATCCACGTACTTTTCGGGAATTAATGGATGAGGCCGCTTCAATCGACACCTATACAACAAGCTGGATATAAGCGTAGATGAGCAAATGAGTCCGTCGACTTGGGAATGAATGAAACCCCATCTCATGCTAATGATACCATGATAAACGATTTGTGACGGAGATGCTAATATATAACATACATGTATAGGTGTCTTCTCGGATCGGAGGCAGCCGCTAATGTCATAAAAGCCAAATCCAAATCCCCAGTTGACTTCAAGGTAAACAGTGGAGCAAATGCGATGCTGTCTAATAATGGTCATCTCAACAGGGTTTTTTGGCCACGAGTTGGTCAAATAATCCTTCATATTAGCTTCATATGTTTAGACTCTAATGTCGGCAATTAGTGGTGAGAGTGGATCCGAGATCTCTAGAGAAGTCCTGCCTGGTTTTATTATACCTTAGGGAAATCTAGTTTGGCAACAACTGATACCGCCTTCCCGAATTACATTTCCACTTTCATAGGACAAGCTTTTCGTAAACTACTGACAGTGGACGAGGGAATCACAGATGATGGGCCTTCATGAACAACAGCGACGATAATCACCTCAATTTCTCACCTCGCATTCTCAGTATACAAATGCCTTAAGTTCACTGTGCTGAAAATTAGCCACTATCTAGGCTTCTGTCAACTGTTGATACCCCATAGAGGGCGACACCTATATTTATACAGCACTTTAAACAGCACACACTCCGGTCACACGTGACCGTGTACATACCCGGACATTCGTGAGGGATCATCTTGCGATTTGTTGACGTGACAGTAACACTATAGCGACACTGCAACCATAATTTCAAATTCACCACTGTAACATTGTATACATCTAACAAATTTGCTTCCAACAGCACATATGATTTAATGCAATTAAAAGAAGTTCCTGGACATACTGTATGTATCTGCCAAATTATAGTTTCGGGTTGCAAGTCAAAAAGGTTTCTTGGTCCAATGGCTGGATAGAAGTTTCTAGGCTAAGCTTCAGTTCAGAACCTACTTGGCTCAATGTTTAGGAGCGCGGGTCTCTTGACTCTGGAAATGCCAAGGAATAGGACTTTCTGTTGTCAATGGCAAGACAAAAGTCAATGCCAAGACAAAAGTCAATGCCAAGGCAAAAGTCAATGCCAAGATAAAAGTCAATGTCAACATAAAAGTCAATGCCAAGGATCTAGATTCTTTAAAGGTACTAGTTAGGTACTGTATTCAAAGGATACCATGCACCCACATCTATGTAGATACACTATGGTTTAATTAGATGTTTATTTATCTCTAATCAGCAATGGTAAAGCGGACATCCAGCAGTTTTGAAGACAACAGGCAACAAGAAGGCCTACATTCTACAGCAGTTTATAGGTACAATGTGCAACACCTATTTGATTTCTTCTATAGTCAAATGTGGAAAACCCTGTTCACCTGGGAATAATCCTCGTTAGAAAATCTTTTTGGTTGTTACCTGAAATATACCTGAAAGTAACCGATTACATAGTATTATTAAAAACCGGTTTGTAAAGGTAGCACTTCCATTTTCTTATTCTTCAAATATTAGATCAGTCATTCTATTAAACTCTTTCACCCAAAAGTTAAAATTCTGACTTGGTAATTGTTGATCAATTAAAATAAAAAATCCACAAATGTTACAACTTTGTCAAACAACTATAACCGAACTATTTGACTTCATGCTTGAACAAGGTGAAACTGTCTACTTAATTACTCTAGACTGTATACTATAGTCTGTTTCATGAAAAATCATGTGTAATCGAAAGTAAATCACATTGAATATACAAACATTCACACCCTTTCATTAGATACTATTACCCATGCCAAAGCAATTACATACATCTATATGTTTATGGGCAATACGAGTGGTAGTGTTCGGATGATCTTAAGATGCCAAAATGATTTGTTGAAAACATTCGTGATTGGTGAATGAGAGCAATCAGTCGGAATTCAGGCTCTGACTGGTCAAAGACACTGTTAAACGTGATTGGAGAATGGAATTGGAAATGATTATTCTCATTGGTGCAAATCAGAAGGATGGGTCATTTGCTCAAAGGTTGCTGCACGGCATTTAAAACTAAGCTCATTTGTCATTATCCATACATGTGTACACCACAAAACAACAAAGTATTAACTCGAAGCAGAGAAGACCATTCCTTGCACTCGGTAAACGAATCTTCCCTTATTTATAAATACATGATGACTTCTATAAAAGACTGTCGCAGTCTTTTTGTCTCCCTTAACATTCACAGATAATTACTGCATTTGACCTGAAAATTCACCCCAAATGGTAAATTTTTAACACAAATAACGGTCATAAAGTATCACTTTTGGTGTTGGGGCTTACATTTTTCCAGCAGGGTTAATATCCTACCTTCCAGACAACACTGAAAACACTATCCTAAGATCAACAGAAATCCCACAATCAGGAAAAGTGAGTGACATAGTCATAAATGAAATTTTAGGTCACTTACAGTGATTAGCATTTTGAAAATCTACATGAAGAAGCCATTCAACACCTTCTTGTGTTAGTTCAAGCTTATACAAGTAAACAGCAGCTGTCAAGCATGTCGCGACAACCATTCACATCTTTTATGCTGAAACGCAAAAAAAAAAAAATGCAGTAAAAATTTTAAAATACTACATATATGTTCAGCCATCATCATTCATTCATAACACAATTTAAATGGCTCACTTTACACTCCCCTCTACTGGTCGGCTAATAATTTATGCACACACACTTTATATATAGATATATATATATATATATGTATATGGGATATATAAACAGATTTTGAATACAGATATAATTTTTTTTGTATAAATATATACAAATAATAACAGTAAGAGTGAATGGCCTAATGCTAGAGATTGACAGGAAGTATGACTTTGTCTGTGCTCTGACTATACGTCACGCTCGTGTTGGAGCGATTGGACTTCCCCGACTTGCTACTCGTGGGGGTATACGATCTGTGATAGGAGGGCGGTTGAGATGAATATGCGCTTGGGTGGGAATACGACTCGCGCTGCGAAAACGGCAGATACACTGGCCCCTGATTGGCTGGAAACACCGGCTGCATGGGATAGTAGCCATGGTGACTGAAGGATGGGGGAAATCCCGCCACACCACTGGGTGGAGCTGTAAGATAAAAAGGCGAAGACCAGGAATGAAAAACAACAGCATCTTGTGAAAATATTCCTTTCAAAATTGCTCCAGTGTTATCAAAACGGTGACTACTCACCACTGGTGCTTTTACATGCACATATCTACAACAATGCTGTCTCAACGAAATACATTTACACATTTATTTCTTACAAGGCTATATATCAGAATTTACTTCAATCCCAAAAAGTGTTACTTCACACAGTTACATGTAGATATCACCTGGTTTCCACATTTTTGGTATGTCAGGCCCAGATGCTATGATGTCAAAAAAAAAGAAACATTTTGTTTTATGATACTCCCTCGTGTAAGCCTATGTCATGCAACAATAAGACATGTCAAACTTATACAAGATGTTATATCACATATCTTCCATTTAGGGTTGAGCACATAATGAAGATACCAAAAATATAAACTTAAAAGTTACTTAAAGTTTATACCGAGCCCCACTTGACCATACCGTATATGAGCTGGACACTTAAATTCCAATTACCATCACATTCAGTCTGATTATTGCAGATACATGTATATTTGTGAAAACATTCCATTTCTACCCCCATGTCGTTCTAAAGCTGTATTTTGTGACTACATATATACTCTGAAACACTGTGTAGGTTGCATAAATTTATCCACTGAAAACAGAACCTTTCCCTACTTAAATTTATCCACTGAAAACAGAACCTTTCCTTACATAAGTTTATCCACTGAAAACAGAATCTTTCCTTACATAAATTCATAGACTGAAAACAGAATCCTTACATAAGTTTATCCACTGAAAACAGAACCTTTCCTTACATTAATTTATCCACTGAAAACAGAACCTTTCCTTACATAAGTTTATCCTCCGAAAACAGAACGTTTCCTTACTTAAATTTATCCACTGAAAACAGAACCTTTCCTTACATATATTTATCCACTGAAAACAGAACCTTTCCTTACATAAGTTTATCCTCCGAAAACAGAACTTTTCCTTACTTAAATTTATCCACTGAAAACAGAACCTTTCCTTACATAATTTTATCCACTGAAAACAGAAACTTTCCTTACATAAGTTTATCCACTGAAAACAGAACCTTTCCTTACATAAGTTTATCCTCCGAAAACAGAACTTTTCTTTACTTAAATTTATCCACTGAAAACAGAACCTTTCCTTACATAAATTTATCCACTGAAAACAGAACTTTTCCTAATTTAAATTTATCCACTGAAAACAAAACCTTTCCTTACATAAATTCATCCACTGAAAACAGAACATTTCCTTACATAAATTTATCCACTGAAAACAGTACCTTTCCTTCTTATTCATGACACAATGTATATGTATTACTAAACCCCTGAAAGTCTATATAGTTTTCACATCACACAGTTAATTAATTTCTCAGCTTAGTGTATTGAATCAGCTGTTTAATTTTTGTGTTAAATGCCCTCCATGGGGTAGGAGTATATGAATTGTCTGAAATGTCCCACAGCTGCTCAAGATTTATAAAAAAGGTTGCCTACATTCCTCTCCTTCTCCACAAGTGTACCAAAAAATAACGATTTCTCCTGATAAATTCACAACTTCAGACCACAATTTCAATCTTCTCTGACAAAAATGGTTTTCATCTTGCTAAGAACAGCAGTCTAAATGTGGGTTTTACCACGCTGCCGATCGATCTCTTAACATTTGGCATTATAAACTCTCATAAAACATTTATACTTTCATCAATAAGCACTTTATAAAGGGGGTGCACAATAGAGGTGGAGACTTTAGCACAGATCCTGACATGAACTTAATAAAGCAGGGGAATAAAATATTGATAAACGTACAAAAACACAGTTTTTTTCTCAACTTTTGACATTTTCCTCAAGGCAGAGATATTTTATAATGCAGCAAAGGACTTATTTATATATACTCAGGGAAGAGAATCTTTTCCTTGAAAATCAGACGAAATTTGTTCCACCAACTAACCGCCGTTAGCACATGTAATACGATTTGTTTTGGACATTTTGGTTGAATGTTAAATACATGTACTTTGAAAACTCCAGTTTCCCTTAAAATTCTCATCCCTGTGTTCTGAAATATTTCACAAATGAAAGCAGTGCAGCCTTGCTCCCATGCTACATATAGCTAATTTTGGATGAACTCTTCAGCAAAGTGCAGTTAAAAGCTTCATAACAAGGCAAAAAATATGGGTGAAGACATTACCAGCTCCAGACAACACTACCACAGCATACACAGCCATAAGGGTCACAGACAGTCCACGACAACTGCCAAGAATTTAAAAGGACTTGATTTTTACATTTTTCTTACGTTGGTAAGGTACACTGTTTCCGTTGGAGACGACGGTAGTTGGCGTTGTCGTCACCCCGGTGTGAGTGTCGCGGGCTTTACGACACGATGAGCGCCGACAGCAGCATACAACTGCAACAACGACAACAATCACCACAACGACACTCCCCACTGTAATGGCCACTGATGCTGTCACGCCCAGAGATAAAAATTTGTTTATTATGCCTTGTTGACCATCTGTAAAACATAAAAACAATGGTGCAGCTTTAGTAATGATCCCTTTTAAATATCATGACCAATTGATGCTGTAATGGAAAAAATATCACATCAAATGAAAACCTAAAACATTTATATCTTTAAGACTCCTGTTTTTTATAGGAATCTGGAAATCTGCTTCCCAAAATATCCTGTAAGAAAAAAAAGAATTTATTTCATGAAAAAAGGAAGACCTGTGCGTAGTAGTCATTCTGTGTACATGTTGGTAGAAGCACAAGGTATAACACTGGTTGAAGATCACTGGTCTTGGACTAACATTGTTCGCATATTGGTACAGAACCAGTACATTCATCAGTACAACATGCCAAAGGTTCACCAGGTCGTAAATTACCCTCTAAGATTTGAAAAATTCTTCAGTTAGACCCTACACTACCACTAAATAAATAAATAAATAAAAAAATATTTCACTTTTACAGACACATTGGGAGTAATCTTTCATATAAAATTCTGCAAGTACGGGAGTATACATATGGCTATGGGAGTTCTATGATACCCATACAGTGAAGTTTTCTTATTAAACCTTACACCCCATCATCACACAGTATGTATATGCCCATACATGTACTATCATGTCTTCTTGTGCAATACTAATAATAAAATAAGGTGGACTCTGTTATTACAACATCATAAAACCAGCTAGTCCCCCCAGCCACTGGCATAAAAACAATTCCTTGGTCTATTGGAATCTAAATTACTGAATTTGGTGTCCTACTCTTTCATGAACATAAAACCAAATGATGCAGTTTTGTGCCAATAAACCTGCAAATGTCCCTTCTCTTTCATCGCTGGAATTAGAGTAGATGTAGCGTGAATGGAAGACGTGAAGGAGAAGGGAGCACAGACGCTGTAACCCAGGTTAAGGTATCTTTTGAGAACCAGTGACTCCCAATACTTATCATACAGGCCTCTCGGGGTGCACAACGACAAAGACGGTGAGAAGAAATAAAACAAATGCCGCAAGGGAAATCGCTAAAACATGGTGCTGGCTCAATGCACTTCCTTTGATATCTGCAATACGCCCTGTCAAAAAATGTTGTGCAAACTGGCAAGGCTAGGCAATATCAGCTGGCAAGAGGATTAAGTATCAGGTCCTGGGTTATAAAAACATTAATAGTGGTTTGATGGTGTACTACCATCTCGATCCACTCCCCCTGCCCACTGACACCTCTCCCCTCTCATCTCCCCCCTCCCCCCTCCTCCACCGCCCTCATCTCACTTGGGCTGGTAATCAGACCTACTGGAAGGATGGGCCAGTGATATATAACAGGAGGAAGGTGGGGATAGTCTTCCTCTCCCTCTGTACCCAGACCATATTCACTGATTGATTAGAACTGCTATAGTCCCTTGGGCACCAGTTTTGCCTCAGAGGTGATGCTGCTATCTTACACAAGTCAACCTCAAAGCCTCATCACATTTATAATAGTACAGGTTACATTGGTCAATGCAGTCAGACTACAATATTAGTGTGAAGTAGAGGTCTAACATATACCGGAGGCACACACACATGAATGTACAAACATAATACCAGTATGTCAGCTCACTTAACAAACGCTATCCAATTAAACAAAAATTAAAATGACGATGAAAAACTTTTAGTTTCATTTTCCTTGCATTTATAACAAATATTAGCACACCTATTTTTGAAGATCTTGATAATTATTATCACCACAGTTATGCACGGTATATATGCTCTTCACATTTTTATTTATCCCGCATCAGACAAAATACTCCCCTTTTCATTGGACAACAACGGTCACATGGGGTACAGATATATTCACGAATCCTGCAGGTTACCTCAAATGTGCCTGCTGAGTAGGTTACCTTCCTTTGTTGGGGTCCAAAAATGGTCACATCACTGCAGCCATTCACCTATACATTCACCTACACGTCTTTTGCACTGAATTAATAGGTCTTTGCACGATAAATTCATTACATTGTGACTCCGTGATAGGATACGCAAATATATCGTGTTAATAACTTTCATATTTAATATGAGGATTATTGACACCATATATTTGCGTATCCTATCACTGAGTCACCATGTAACTAAAAGAGTCTGTATGTAGTTTCTCACCCAACCTATACATATACAACTGTGTGGAAGAAATAATATCAGAGGGGTAATGACCCAGGAGCCTCTCACCAATGTGGTCGCTATGAGTTCAAGTCCAGCTCATGCTGGCTTCCTTTCTGGCCGAAGTGGGAAGGTCTGTCAGCAACCTGCAGATGGTCGGGGGTTTCCCTGGTTTCCTCCAACCATAATGCTTGCCCAGCGCCCAGCTGTTGTATAAGTGAAATATTCTTGGGTATGGTGTAAAACACCAATCACATAAAATAAATAAATAAATGAATTATGATTTTTTTTTAGTCTTATGTTCTGTATTTTACCTCTGATATAAATCATTCTTCATTTACAAAACCAACATTTTCACAGCAACACCCTTCCAAACCCAAATAGAACTTGGTGCAGTAAAACTAAAAACACAAACAATTAACCTGCAACTTTCAAGAAACTGTTCACCTAAAACACAGTCTTTAATGTCTATATAAATGGATACCATATCAGTAACATATTTTATCATTTCATTTAAATCCTCTACGGAACATGACATTGAACTGTGAAAAATCAATTAATTTCAAGGAAACATATTCCACAGTAAACATTTTCCCAAGATATTTCAACACCTTGAAAACCTTTCTTCAAGTGTCAAGTGCTTTCCAGGATTCTGGGCATCAGTGGGACCCCTGATGACCAAAAGTCATGTTGCAATATTTTACTGCCTTAATTACCATTTTATTAGGTTTCATATCAAGATAACTGTCTCATCACAAAAACCTCTTAGCAGAACCAAAAGATTTCTAAATATATAGACTTTTTAGCATATCAATTACACTGGTAAAAAGAAATAAAAAAAAAGAAACAACATGTGCAACAAATCACTATTGCCACAATCAGAGATACATCAAAGAGAAGGCTTAATCAGGTGTGCCATTCCCATAGTTTTCTGCTCCAGCGGTAATACACTGTTACCTGGCCATGTCGCCCTTTGATGTTGGTATTACGGCTTAATGATGCAATGCTGCGTCGTTAATTTCACCACACGGTACGATTTTCTCTGCCTGTAATTAATAGCTATGCCAGGTTTGACATGATACAGATACTAATGCATCTAGACAAGGTCATTTTTCCAACAGCACATACTTTGGCCATTCATCTGAGTTATGTCAACGCAAGAACAAAAAGCCGAAGTAGAGAACTACCCCTGGATGTAGGTACTGAATGCTTTAAGTAACAAAGGCCACGCCAATTTTAATTGTTGTTTTATAAGCAGAATACATAAAAACTTGAAAATCATCAAATCTGTGAAAAATGTGGAAAATCCTGGCTATCTGTCATCATGAAGACATCATTTACAATCTAAGAGAGCATAGGAAAAGAGAAAAATCTTAAAAACATGGAAATCAGACAAAATAAAAATGTGGATTTTCAATTATTACTTTTTTGGATTATTTTAGAGTCCCGTAAAATGCAAAATACAATTGGTGTGGCCTAAATACATTTGGACACAATAGATGCAGACAGATGGAGAAATGGACAAAATACACCTGGACACAATAGATTCAGACAGATGGAAAAATGGACAAAAATACACCTGGACACCATAGATGCAAACAGATGGAGAAATGGACAAACTGCAAATGTTTTAAAGAAAAACAAAACAACACAAAGTGCAAGTTTTTATAATCAAGCACATCTGTGCATTAGGTGAGGACTATGCTTAAAATCCCAAGCATTATCCATAAATTGCAAAATTCAATGGCCAAAAAAAAGATTCAGAAATAAAACAGAAATCAAATTCATCACAATCTACACTGCATGTACATGTACCTGTAAAACATACAACCTAGGGGGCCTCCGTAGCTCAGTTGGTTAGTACACTAGCGCGGCGTAATGACCAAGGATCCTCTCACCAACGCGGTCGCTGTGAGTTCAAGTCCAGCTCATGCTGGACTTCCTCTTCGGCCGTACATGGGAAGTTCTGGCAGCAACCTGCGGATGGTTGTGGGTTTCCCCTGGGCTCTGCCCGGTTTCCTCCCACCATAATGCTGGCCGCCGTAGCATAAGTGAAATATTCTTGAGTATGGCATAAAACACCAATCAAGTAAATAAATAAATAAACATACAACCTATAAATTAGCTCTAATTCCAACAGATTTCCTCTCTTCACCAAGTATTAATTACATACACACAGAATGCTATCAACATACTGGGGGTGTCGGGGGAGAGGGGCGCAAGCAATGGAATAGTCTACTGTTCGAGAGATAAGTTCAAATTAATGAAGAAAGATGCTACTTGTAGGTTTGATGACTCAGAACTGCTTGCGCAGCGGCCGTGAGAGTATGCCCCAGCATGTCGCTCCATAACCTGTAATGGCATCTCTTCTTTTCTTAGGTTTCAGATTACATAGCCAGGTATAAATTACACCTGTAGTGATAACGAGTTTCAGGTTGACAGAATTTGTCAGAGTGTTTACCTGTCCTGGTAGTTAAATCTATCAAATTACAGGTAAATGAAGGTTGATCCATTCTGAAGGCATAACTTTACTGGTAAGTAAAACATTCTATAGTTCTGATGTAAATATTTATCAATGCAACATACCTCCATGTATATGCTTGTTCAGTTTTTGCAGCGGTACAACACAACGAATAATAAAGACATTGACAAGTAAAAACAGAAAAGCCTCTATTACATTCTTATTAGATGTTAATTTATCTATTTATTTATTTGATTAGTGTTTTATTTATGTATTTATTTGATTGGTGTTTTACACCGCACTCAAGAATATTTCACTTATACGACAGTGGCCAGCATTATGGTGGGAGGAAACTGGGCAGAGCCCGGGGGAAACCCACAACCATCCGCAGGTTGCTGGCAGGATCAGTGTTTTACACTGTACTCAAAAATATTTCACTTATACGACAGCGGCCATCATTATGGTGGGAGGAAATCACGCAGAGCTCTGAGGATATCACATATTATTCCATTCATATATTCACACAAATATAATCTCAGACGATGAAATTTTACAATGTTCATGAATCCGACACAAATAACCAAAAAATATATATGTAATAAATATATAAGTGCAAAAAGTGAGATATGTTATATTTTTCTGACTACAGATTTCCACAGTTTCTTTACTAATTAAGCTGAATTGAGATTCTCTCAGCTGTTTATACAAGACAAGATGCTTACGTTTACTTCATTAGACTACATTAGAAACTTATTCATTCAGCAAAACGCCATGGGCACTTCCTGACAAATACAAAGAGGATCCTCTGCACTATTTAGCTCAGGACTCATGATGTGCTGTGCCTTTGTCGAGTTACTTTCCGTTTCAGTATTAATTACCACCCGCTAATCAGGCCACTAAGACGTTACCTCTACACCCCCAGGCTGAAATATACCTATAGCCAGTTGCCATGGTAATTATACCAAAGAGCCTTTACTGGACATTATGTCTAACAAGATTCCTACATTAACAAGTGGTCAATAGATAGTGCCCCAGTCCCAGGGGCCGAAACAGGGACGTTAATTCAGTGTCCACTCTATACCTGAGTGAGTGAGTGAGTGCTTGGGGTTTAACGTCGTAGTTAACAATTTTTCAGTCATATGACGATGAAGGAATATTTAGAGTGCATGTAATGTGCCTCCTCGTTGCAGGACGGATTTCATCTAGTTCTTTCATCTAGTGCTGCTCATTGAGACAACTTACTGAAGGCAAGTAAGCTGCTCCGCCCGAGCCATTATACTGATACGGGCCAGGCAGTCATTGCACTATCCCCTTCATGTTGAACGCCAAGCGAGGAAGTTACAACTTCCTCTTATAAAGTCTTAGGTGTGACTCGACCCAAGACACTCTCTGTCTCTCTGTACATAGCCAGGTTATGAATTTGTACCCTGAATATGGGATGGAAGTTCTGTCTTTAGGATCCACGCTACACTCAGGATTATATCAGATATGATATCACTGCAGATAATTGAAGGAATCTGGGCTGTAGACAAGGCCACATCAATTAAAATATCTCGTCTCACGGGCAGGATGAATCTTTATTCCAATGTTGTAAGAGGGTATAAAAATGACAATAAAACTCAAAAAATCCCATACTTCATAGAAAATGTGGACTTTCCTAAAACTGTGTATTTACGTAATTAGAAAGTTATACTTACGTAACTGAAAAGTTTCAAAATGCAGGAAAATCATAAAAATATCAAGATCAGACAAAATGGAAACATGGATTTACAATTTTACTTTACTTCCTTTTTTTAGAATTTTTTTTTATTTTCAGCTCAGATTTCTTTCAGATAATATTATCATAGAGGCAGATGAAGTTAACAATACTGAAAAGGATTGAATGAACAGAAAAATGCGATGAATGTCTGCAGAAATTACATGTACATACCACTGAAATTAGACCTTAATTTTTTTCCATGCAGTCAAATGTTTGTTTTCTATGAGCTGGGCTTCTTTATGGAGCATTTTCCATTTCAAAATTTGATTTGATTGCTGTTTTATGCATGGTCATACCCGACAAATTTTCACCTATACAACAACAGTCATCAAACATCATCTACACATGAGCGTCATCAAATACTTATAGGTATTGATGCCCCAGAAGTAATAAGGGCAGATCAATCTACAATTTCCCAGTTCTAAGGAAGAGTAGTGGCAAACTGATTTGCTTAATACAATTAATATAAATGATCACTTACAAAATGTAGTGTATTTAACTTTTTTAGTCCAAAAAAAAAATAGGCATGTTAGTGCATGGTGTTATAGTGCATGTTCGCTGATAAGCAATTATGAAATCTGCAATGTGGAATTGCTGCAATAACTAACGTGACAAAATGCCACCCAAGTCAACTAACAAACCTCACTTCGTCACACAGAGGCAGCGCCCACATTAGGGAGACTTAGGGTGGGGTGAATAGAGGCATACGCTGAAGTTAATGGGTCATAACAGAAGCCGTTGAAAAGACGCGAGACTCCTGAATCAGTGTACACATATTTGGCTAATGGTTGAGATGACAGGCAAATTAGTCCAGGCTTCTCTGTAAATGTGAGAACTGCAATATAAGTATACAATATCTGGCTGAATTATCTACTTATCTTTATTTATCACTGAACTCAATCTGCACTGATAAAAGACTAGCACTCTTGAGTGTTTAAGTGCTGGGTGGACTGGTGCAGTTTTTTCTAAGTGCCACAGTTTGACACCATTGTCCACCGAGCAATCAGACAAAACAGCGCTACTCCAGCACCGCGTGGGGTCCTACAGTCCAGCCAGAAAACCACCCATCTTTAAAAAAGAAAGTACATACTCAAACGCTGTTTCCCCAAGCATTGCGCCTGAAAATCATACTTCTTCTCGGAGACGTGTTCGTTGAGAAAAAACACCGACTGTAATCATGGGATAAGAGTCTCTCTCCCAACGCCCTTTTCAAATCAGACGAGGCAGAAATCATAGCCGACAAAAGCCGAAATGTGGACACAGCTGATGATCATTTCATGCCGGCATAAACAATAAAAGATGTCATTTTCGACAGGAGCGATTCAACAGTTCCTCAAGTGATATTATTGCCAGCCCCGCCTAGTTTGAGAGGGGGTACCAAGGTCAATCCTGTCCCCCCAGCTTTCCCCCAGCTTTCCCATCCTCACTATCCAAATAATATTGATATCTACTTACGCCTGTCAATCAAACACTGTCCACACACTAACTGTTAATTAATTCACGCCAATTATAGCTATACTTTATCTGTCAAAACCCTCCAGCTTTTAACCTTATAGACCCAAAATGTACAGACCTTTTGATGTACACATATTCTAAATATATATGTACAGTCAACTGATGAAGAATACTTGTAAAGAAAGCATATGTAAAAAAGAAAGCATATGTATAAAAGAAAGCATCTCCAGATAGACAAAACAACTGACAGCTTCAAAAATTTGCATGCATTCACTTCACATGTGTCAAAATCCACACATCAAAAAAAAAAAAAAAAGCTGAAAAATTCTAAACAAAATCATACATGATACTTGAGACCTCCACGTCCATGTATATTAATTGTGGGAGACGTAATTATGGCAGCTCAATTTATTCAAAACTCTCTATCTGAAAATACACGTTCAGTTCTAACTAAACATACTATAATTCTTCACCTTTTCACCTGTTAACAACTCGTTTACTCAAGCATATTCTTAAGGCATACTTCTTTGTAGAATGTTAATATCATACTTTTTGTGAAGCCCTGAAACTTGCCAATCCAAACCAATGTAGCTTTGTCTTCAAAATCAAATTACAAACGGGCTTAAATGGCATTGAAAGTTTCTCTTTCACAAGTGAAATGGTTGAAGAATTAGGTAAACCGGTACATGCAGGCTGTTGAAATATTCACTCTTAGAGCAAATCTTACTTAACACTCTTACTTTCAATTCTTGAATTGTAACAGTGACAAAAATTTACCAGCCAATAAATCATGAACCACAAATGCAGATAAAGGGCCTATGATATCCAATGTATGACAATATGAACAGCTACATTTCAAATATGTAAAACTGGTTCATAATCTATATAAAAAGTGGTGACTCAAACTTAAAACGTTCCACTGGAAAAGTCTTTGTATAAATAAAACTAGTTCAAATAATGATGCATTATTGTGGATTAATATTCCCAAGTTTAAATAAATGTAGACAGCCATATGTTTTCCAGCTGTCAAAATACATTCTGATATACATTTACAACTATGGAGGTATATATTTTGTGTTGATTTCACTGGAGTGTTCACGTCTGTCAAAACAAAACGTAAAAACCATGTACGTTTCTGGACCTCTGGTTATGATAGTAACACACAATAAATGCCGCAACTGACAGGCCAGCTGTCTGCTGAAATATACACAATTTGAAGGTGGTCTGGGCAGACTTAGATCTGTCACTCAGGCCTAAGTAGACCAATTAGCAAGCTCCAAGGGTTTAAGACTCGTGCTGGGCATCTGGCTCTAGTTACGCAACACTACAGGGTGTCTGGTCTGGTGCTATCACAGTTTTCCTGTACAAGTGCCTCCGATATCTAGTCTTGTCTGATCGCTCCAAAGGAAAAAAAAAGTACAGAGGAAAAAAAAAAACAAGGACTGCAAATGCTGCAATGCGCTGGAGAAGTAGGTAATGATAACATATATGAGCTGTTCAATTGTTTGTACTGAGCCCAGTGACAAGGGTCTGGCTCTAGCTTAACAAAGCACATGTGTCAATGGGCGGACCATACAAAAAAAAAAACCCAGCAGCAGATAAACCTATGAAGTAAGGCAAGCCCATACTTTTGTAGATCTGTTTCTAACCTTCGGTAAGGATGAAAAAATACACTGAGGTTGAGTCAAAGATTGGCAAAACAAGCCTGGAAATAAGCAGTAGGACAAAGACAAAGGACAATGTTATGCTGGAAATAGTACTTTGACTGGAGCCAACTGTTTTGGTTCAGGACAAAACTGCCATGAAAATAACACTGTAACATTTGATACTATGTCCTGCACCAACTTCAACACTATTTCCAGGCTTGGCAAATGACAAGGATATGCCAGCAGACATGCATGGTACAAGACACTGTGTGTCTACTTTTTGCATATTTTTTTTCATATTATTTTCACAATGCACATGTTATCTACAGAACTAATGTACGTTTAAGGATGTTCAGAGCTCCCATGCTTGGCATTTTGTATGTGCTCTGAACACTGTATTTTGTCAAACTTTCTCACACAAAAACGAGCAGATGAGCCATTTAAGCGATGGAAAAGAAATAGTCCTGTATGTGAATTATCAAAACATTTTCTGTGTTCATACTCAATACAAATAATTTAGCCTAATGTCAGCATATATAAAGACAGCAAAATATTTTGCAAAAATATCAAAAAGTACAAGTGAGTTAGATAATAATCTGATTTCTACACACCTATAAATACAATCTAACCATGGTATCAGTTTTCAATCATGTACAAAAACAGTATAAAGACAAAAAAAAAAAACCCACACACACACGTTTAACATTTTTGCAGACAGATATGATAAATAACCTAAGATTTTTGCCAATGGCTAAGCTTCACACGTTTTACCTCGATTCTTTCAGAGTTCTATTAGTCTTAGAGAGGTGCTTTCATGTTTGGTTGGAATGAAAAATAATACTAGAAGGAACTTCAAAAACTTCAGCATATTTTGTAATATTTATTTCGGACTAAAAATGCACTTTTTGGGACAAAATTTTACGTCATTTATCATCTTGTCCCCTGTGATGTGCTTCCAATCAGTGTTCTCCTTACCTTCTTCTAAAGGAACTCTTTCACAGGCAGCTTTCCCATCGATGGACTCGTCTGACAAATCTCCACAATGATCCACCCGATCACACACCAGGTCCTTCTCTATACACAGACCATTATCACATTGAAAATTCGCCCCACAAGAGTTGAATTTTTTAAAATCTGAAAAAAAAAACACAAGAAACAGAACATCTGGATAAAGAATGGCTGCTTGAAAATGACAGCATGAAATGTCTTAAAGAAGTTCATACAATATACAATTTGTAATTAACAGAGGTCTCTGTCTCAATAACCTAACTTGTAAATATTTACTTATTTCATTGGAGTTTTATGCTGAACTTGAAAATTTCACTGATACAACGGTGACCAGCATTATGATGCAAGGAAACCGGGCAAAGTCTGGAGGAAACCCTTGACCAACCGCTGGTTGCTGCCAGCCTTTCTCAAGTATGACCTGAGTGGAAACCAGCCTGGCTTGGACTTGAACAAAGAGTGATCGCATCTGTGAATGGTTCCTGGACCCTGTTCTCCCCTGTTACCCACTAGGCCACGGAGGCCCTTCTAACTTTGTGGTTAAGCAGTGTAATTTGATGTAAATGCTTCAGAATAAAAAAAAAATCTGAAATATTTCACACGAATGACCTTGTTCTACATGTATTATCCTTTCATTACAAGAAGAAGAAGGACTTTCAGAACATAATTTCCACATCTTCAAACAAATCTCAACCTGCTCCAAACCAAGTGGCAATAACATTTCTGAAACATGCCTACGCATATATAAAATTTATTTCTCAAGAACCTTTCACTTATATGACGGCAGCTAGCATTACAGTGGGAGGAAACCGAAGAGAGCCCCGCTGGAAACCCATGACCATCCGCAGGTTGCTGTCAGACCTACAACCACAGAAGAAGCCAGCATTAGCTTGACTTGACCTCACAACAACCATGTTGGTGAGAGACTCCTGGGTATGTTCACACAGTTTTTAAGTCTTCTACAGAGTCTGCGGAGCTGTATTTGAACAAATGTGACCATGCTTCAAGTGGATGCCTTAGAGCACATGGCTAGCGAGAACTGGCCTGATCGAATGGATATACATACTGTATCTTGATCAGTGTACAAAGATGGAGCTTAGATATTTCATGTATGTATAGCAAATAAAGTCTCTTATAATCAGAAAGCAGATGAAGACAGGCTGGGCTCTAGTACCAGCCATGATACGACAAAAGTCTGCAACATGTGTGGAAGCCGATCAACAATTCGCCAGACAAAAAACATTCAACTGTCTCTTCTCTTTTTCATATTTTTTTTCTTCACCTTGGCAGGTTTGTTCAGCGCTTGATACAATCAGATGTCAATTAGTAAGGAAAGGAACAGGGCTCTGGTTTCAGAACTGCCTGCTGCGATTGCCCCATCAATTAGGCGACCAGCTGCCTGACAGCACTGTGGCCATACACTCCCTATATACTCCTATACTCCTAACCCAATACAGCCACTGTCTCTTTCCACAAGGCTAAGGAAATTGGATAATTTAAGATTGTCAGCTTAGTGTTGCATGATTGAGGCTATACTGAGAAATGCAACAGATAATGAATTATCCCGGGCTTGTTGTATTCATCCAGCATCTACAGATTTGCATGTATACAGGGTTGATCATCTGACAATGTAAGTATATTTCGAGACTGTCTGGAATAAGGAATTTACCACTGGCATGTTTTACTTTCCTCATGCAATGGCCTTTTTTTTTTATAAAATTTTCATATTTATTTATTTGATTGGTGTTTTACGCCATACCCAAGAATATTTCACTTATATGACGGTGGCCAGCATTATGGTGGGAGGAAACCAGGCAAAGCCCTGGTGAAACCCACGACTATCCACACGTTGCTGGAAGGCCTTCCCATGCACAGCCGGAGAGGAAGTCAGCATAAGCTGGATTTAACTCACAGAGACCACATCGGTGAGGGGTTCCTGGGTCATTACGCTGCCCTAGAGCGCTAAACAAATGAGCCACTGAGGCTCCTAAATTTTTTATATAAATATATCAGTTTTCAAAACCAAATTTACAAAACTCATTGTAATTTCAGGCCATAGCCAAGGTTGTTTCATACATGAATATACATGTATGACTTTTTGCAACTGCATGGCTTTTCCCATATGTGATGAACAGACTTCAACTTCATATTGGCAGGACACAAGGGATCTTACACTACTGCAAAACTGCAGTAGCGCCGTTGACCACTTGACCACTTACCAAGTCCCCTGTGAAAGTAGAGTGGAGGAATCTCTAATTTACCTGACTCATGCCAGGATTGAACCCATAACCATGGTTATAGGAACTGTGCTTGTTTAATTGTGAGGAATTTATTGACTGATTTATTTAATTGGTGTTTTACGCCATACTCAAGAATATTTCACTTATACGACAATGGCAAGCATTATGGTGGGAGGAAACCGCGCAGAGCCCGGGGGAAACCCACAACCATCCACAGATTGCTGGCACACCTTCCCATGTACAGCAATTGTGTGAGAAATGAAACTTAACTTACAATTACAGGTTGGCACACTAATATAATAATGACTTCACAAAGTAAAGGCCCAACCCCCAAAATAAACAAAATATGATTTACTAAATATTAAAAATTACAAGTTATACTGAAGTTGAATTTTTCAAAAACTATAATTATTTGTGATATTACAGAGTTTCTTGAAAACAATGTCATAAAATACATGTCTTCTTCACGTCGATGTGGCGTTAAGCCACAATCATTCATTCATTCTTCACGTTCATTTAAACTGAACATAGATGATATGATGAAGTCAGTGACATTTATGGCAAGCGAGCCAAAACTGTCCCTAAGGCTATTTTCATTTATCTTTTGAGCATTTAGAATAGGATAATATATGCTGGAATTTTCCGTTCATATTTAATGGACTTACACGTGCTCAAAATAATGTGAAAAACATTTGGAAAAACACGCTATCAGAAATCCATCTTTACAATGAAATTGCTTTTGTGGAATTTTCTGCTAAGAAAAAAATTTCTTGGTAAAAGAAAAATGTAAAAGTTATTTCGAGTGATTCTGGATAGAGTTTTATGTTGTCACACATTTTTTTTCACTTTATGGGCACCCTACAGTCCATAAATTACAAATGAAATCATATTCTGTTTGTCTACAAAACACATAGGAACATTTTATGTGTACATATGTACAGCATATATATTGTGTCCAAGGTAAACATGGACGCGAAAAACATTACCCATTGCGTAGACATACATAAACATACATCAACAAACATACCCGCCCAAAACTGCCTGCACATTTACAAAACCTTTGGTGGCTATAGCGCCAGTTTCGATGTTACAGTTGATCTGTACCACACACACGAGTCCAAAAAAGCAAAACTGTTACACGCAATGTGCTTTCTTTGGCACGCAATCTGTTAGAGAAACTTGATTTCATGCAAAACAGAGATGTGCACTTTAAGCCACTTGATACAGTGAGATAAGGACTTGCAACAGCACCTTCTTCTCAGGCGTTCTTCTCAGGAGTAACAATTTACAAAAGATTCTGTCTAGATTCTATTGAACTGAGAACGGTTACAGTCGCTCAAGCTGCCGTCATCACGAAAAGGGGTGTTTTTTTCCCTTTTTTTTTTTACGAGCATGCGTGTAGTGCAGGGCAGTAATTTGTAGGAATGCACTCTGTGATTTCTTTTACATCATTTACGAGTGTGGAATGTCAGCCAGGCATGCACAGGAGACGTCAGCGAAAAGAGACACAAGACAAAACCATTCAGCCAGCCAGAAAATCTTTTCTACAAGATACTGGTCATCCCAGAGCAGGAATCCAACTCTTTCAATCAGAGATGATATCGATGTGGACAGAGCTAGTGTCTGGGCTAATAACCCCCGTGAGAGGGCTAACGAGCCCATCAGTGTAATGCATCAGGTGTCAGTATAGACTCCTGGCTGGATGAACTAAACAAATCTCTCCCCCCCCCCCCCCCCACAAAACACCTTATGTAACACATCTTGCCTTCATAGTGATCATTAGTTTCAACCACCAAAGCCTCACCCACCATTTCCTTACAATTTTCACCAACAACAATTCTCAACCCACTCTATACCTACCCTTCAAGCAGTGACCAAAAAGAGTTGGACGCCGCATTGCAGTTTCTAGTAAAACCCTCACGGTCACCCTTCACATTGCAGTTTCTAGTAAAACCCTCACGGTCACCCTTCACATTGCAGTTTCTAGTAAAACCCTCACGGTCACCCTTCACTAACATCAGGTTAAACTGATGTGTTCAATAACATATCAACAATAGTTTTACCCCTCAACCCCCTTCCCCTTGCACTCCCCACCAGTCCCTTCTTCCATCCAGTTTAGCAGGACAGCTTGTTAATTTTCCCCTGTCTCCCCATGCACCTATCAGCACTAAGCCTGCCATATTATAGGTAGAATATCCCAGCCCATACAGCTCCCCTCACCCACAGTGTCACATAAATTCATTTCACTGTTAATAAAGACCATACTCAAGAACTTTTCACCTCTATGATGGCAGTCATGTTATAGGGTGGTGGAAACTGGAGCGTCCGGGATAAAACCACCCACCTTTGGCAAATAGCCGACAACCTTCCCAAAGTGATGTATAGACATGCCCGCAACACTGGTGGAAGAAAGTTGGTCTTGAAGAAACATCAGACTACATGAGCCAACATCCAGCAACTTATTATCATCAATGCCCCTGACCTCCCCCCCCCCCCCCTTCCGGAACAGCAGTGGAGGGTCTCTATAAATTCCCTGCCCAGGGCCAGATTTGAACCTATATCTTTTGAATCCAGCTGCTGTTTTTCCCCTAAATATATCAAGTGAACAACCAAATTGCTATTGATCCATGGTCTTATTGAAGCTTCCATCTCAGGTTCTACGATCCATCCAAATTCCCCAAGGCTCGACTATCATCATGCACTAAAGGCAAACAATGACCTCCCTTAATTTCTATCTCCAGCACCAGTGACAACTTTCAAGTGCCTGCTTGCATTCTTGACAAAAGTAACCTTTTTTCGTCGACAATGGATAAAACAGGAATGGATCTGGACAAATTGATTTATTGATTCATTTAATTCATTGGTGATTTAAGCCACAATAATATTTCACAGTGACTGCAAGCATAATGGTGGGAGAAAACCAGGCAGAGCCCAGGAAAAACCTCATGATCTTCCACAAGTTGCTAGCAGAACTTCCCGTGGACAACAGAAGAGGAAGACAGCATGAACCAGTCTTGAATTCAGAGCTCCTTAGTCATTGGTCAATTTGAACATTTTCAAATGTTATAGGGTAAGAAATGCAATACAAACAAATTAACATTAAATCATAAAAAAAGTCGAAATTAGTTTTATTCAACTGCAATCAAATTGCTAAATTTTATGAAAAAAAGATAAATGTATGTTAAAGTTATCCAGGATTTTGGTTACAACAACGATAAGTTGAATTACATTTATTTTAGCAAAATGTCACTTGTGCTTATATAAATGAATACCCTGATCAAGTAATACTTTAAGTATTACACACAAATACATAATTCCCACTAAGCCAGGAGATTTCTTTCACTTTCCTACTGACTCAACTTACTGAACTGCACATGATTGCATGACACAAAACATATGTGGATCTCTACAAGCAAATTTAAAGGAAATATTTTCTGTCAGTCTCAAGTGTATAAAATAGCGCTTTCTGCTGTATTTTAATGTGGAAAGGACGAAAAATGGAATCTGACCAGAACTGTGTTTAAAACCACTCAATCAATTGTGTAACAAAGAGGATGCGAGACGCTTGTCAAAATTGTCTGCTTTAAAATTGGTTCAGGAAATTTGAACAATTTGTCATCCATTACCTTGTCTGCTTTGAACGTTATTTACTGCGTCTAGATTGAAAATAAGTTAAATTCTAATCAGTCCACAATGGTTTCCTGCTTCCAGACTGAGTTTTTTCCCCCTTCATTTCTCATCCTGAATTTTAAGTACAGGCAATTTAGCCACATGGGATGATCTTAACCTTGTAACTTATCCCGCTGGTGTCCACATGGAACTGAGAAAACAAAATCTCCAAGGTGACTGTCCACCAGTAACACAGACCAGACAAGGCCATCAGGCCTGTACACGTCGTCTTGACAACCAGGCTGCCATTACACAACAGACACTCATACATCATCCACCAATCAAATTACTATATGAAGCCTGTCATGTGGCATGACATACTGCGTCTGCTTTTCCTCAGCCAAATCAGTGCTAATACCAAACTCTGACTGGGGGAATCCCCCTGGCCTTTTGCCGGCCTGATCCAGACCCAGGGAGGAAACCCTAATGTTTCAGCACGGCCTCCTACACGGGGCCTTATCATCTTATCTTTTCCCTAAGGATTAGAGCTGAAGGAAGAGCTGGTGGGGAACGGCTAATCCAATATGTTTCAACCAGGTAGATGCTTTAATGCTACCTACGTCGGCTTAAATTAATCACCCGAGGCATTATAACATAGATCATGACAGTGAAACCGAAGACAGCATATACAACATTGGTGAGACAGGAACTTGATGCATCATCTTCAGCTTTCAGGAGAGACAGATTAGTTTAAACCAGCCATTAATCATACATATAATATGGCAAAGTGAAATTTGAGATGCCGTACATGTACATATATGGTATCACAGAAGAACCAACTATAACAGGTAGGCCAACCAAACATACATGTATATGTAACACTCTACAAAACACAACCAGATATATCAAATCCAACAGTATGAGAAGTATGTAACAGTAATCGATATGCAAACTTACATGTATATCTTGCACAGTATGAAAGGGGGTACTGCATAGCTAAATCTATCATATCACTGTATTTTCCTTATTTATTTGAAAGATAAACAAAGTAGAGCTCTAAAACGAAGGATATGCTTCAAAGGTTTTATTAGTGTAATTTATGTAAACAATTATAGTGAGAATGACACAAAAAATGATTTGTTTGTGCCGCTATAAAGATGCCAGCTTCAGAAATCTGTGCAGATTATTTCTCTGCACCCCATAGTTCTCTGAGAATGTTTCAACACATTGGTTGAAGAGTTGGTTGAAAAGGTGAAAAAATTAGGTCAACTTACACCAAAAACAAAGAATGAAATTAAAAAAAAATCATTTTTGAGGCATGTTGTTTTTTTTCTTAACAACTCCTCAAATGTATGCACTTTTTTCCTTCAATTTTTGGAAATGACACCATTGAGAATGTGGGATTTGAGCTTATAGAATGCCCAATTGGGACTCTTACCTCACAAGTTGTTTTGACACCTATCACGACTAACATCACTTCATATTGTAATTTCTGACTGACTGGTTAGGAAAACCGTAGGTAAGGCCATTTTTATATCCCAAAAGGATTTATTTATTTTTTTAATTGGTGTTTTACACTGTACTCAAGACAATCACACTTATACGACAGCGGCCAGCATTATGGTGGGAGGAAGCTGGGAGGAACCCAGGGGAAACCCACTTGCCATCTGCAGGCTGCTGTGCCAGACCTTCCCACGCATGGCCGCAGAGGAAGGAAGGCACAGAAGCTTTATTGTACTTTTATCTATCATGGTACATCTTAAACTGCGCAATAAGTAATAACCTTCCCACTTACAGCTGGAGAAGAAGCCAGCATGAACTGGACTTGAACTCACAGCTACCGCATTGATGAGAGGCTCCTGCGTCATTACACTGCGCCAGCGCGCTAACCAACTGAACCACAGAGGTAGAATGATTGACACTGTCATACACAGATATTATCCTCTAATTATACAGTGTTAAAATCTTGCCATTAAATCAACAAGAAAGACCAAAACTATTATACTGTCACAACTATGACTGTTCATTGTATGCGTGCGTGCTTGGGGTTTAACGTCGTACTCAACAATTTTTCAGTCATAAAACGACAAAGGAATCAGTAGGGTGCATGTCCGTGTAATGTGCCTCCTTGTTGCAGGACGGATTTCCACCACTCTTTTATTTAGTGCTGTTTCACTGAGACGCCTTACCGAAGGCAAGTCAGCCGCCCCGCCCGAGCCATTATACTGATACGGGTCAATCAGTCGTTGCACTATCCCCTTCATGCTGAATGCCAAGCGAGGAAGTTACAACTTCCTCTTTTAAAGTCTTAGGTGTGACTCGATCGAGGATTGATCCTTGATCTACCGGTCCCGAAGCGGACGCTCTACCTCATTGTATGCATAAGGATTGCAGAGCAGTGAATTCGTATGTTAAGGAGTTGTAAATGATTGTGATGGCAAAAGACATTGTGGGAAGTTAGAGCACAACTTTACCACAGAGGTTTTTCATATGCAAATCACAAACTGCATTTGGCAATGCATGTACTATGGGAGAGAACTGCAATTAACCCTGTGAAAAAAAAACTGAGCAAAATGTTGAGCTATGAGGTAAAAGACTTTCCTTGGTCTTTGATATGCAAATCACCATGGATGATTGGCTATCTGTGTGCCTGACAGTCACAGCGATCAAACCATCATGACCACGAGCCAACAAAGGGCCAAAGCTTAATTTATTTATTTATTTATTAAATTGCCACTTTACAGTATACTCATACTATTACATTTCACTGTAATAGTACCACGGCAAGTATTACGGTGTGAAGAAAACAGGAATCTGCAGGAAGTTGCCAAGGCTTATTAAATTTTAAAACTGCAATGTTTCCTCATCATCACACAGTACATAATGCAAGGGAATAGAATTTATTAATTTATTTGATTGGTGTTTTACGCCGTACTCAAGAATATTTCACTTATACGACGGTGGGAGGAAACTGGGCAGAACCCTGTGGACACCCAAGACCATCTGCAGGCTGTTGACAGACCTTCCCATGCAAGTGAATAATAAATTAATAGAAAAGTTATATATAGTAACAATACATTTGTATTTCTGTACTGAAAACTTTAGTCCATAAAATGAGGATCAACAACGCAAATTTCTTTGTGACAAAAATATTATACATTCGCTATCATAGCATTATTACATAATAAATGTAATAAATTGCACTTTTTCACAATTTAATTTAAATCAAAATATTAAAATGTGTTTTATTACTGTTAGTAACCCAGATCACCTAAAGGCCAACTGATTTCACTCCTGACCAGATAAAAATAACTGATTTACGCAATGTCAGCAGAAGAAAAATCTAGCAATACCTGATTGGCTATATATTCATGTGCCAAGCAAAAAAGCAACTGTGTGTCAGATTTTTTTATCATATAATCAATAATAGATTACTAGCTCTCTGATGCCAAGCCAGGTAGGTAGGTAACAGATCTGGGCATACATCAAACTGTCTAGTCTGCTAAAAAGAAAACCAAAACGGAGGAGAAAGAAAAAAGAGCACACAAGCTTTGGTAAAGTCACCCGTAGATAAGAGCTATTAAAAGCTATTAAATTTTAACAGAAACAGAAAATGGGAGAATGTCTAACTGGCAGAGAAAGTATACATAAAAGGGTAAAAAAAATATGGTATGTTTGATGGGATTCCTCAGCAAATTCAACCACAGATAAAGCGCATGTTTCTGGCATATCACAGGAATGTTACCTGATCAGGTTATTATCTCATTGTTTTTAAGTTCATATGTACTCCTAGCCAAACCATCCATTTTACTCTTCAAAATCTGATTAACCTTTTTTTCAAATTGCATCAAACATTATACTTTAACAAAATGGTCAAATTTGTTGAGGATTAAGGGTATCTACCACAACTGTTGTCATATATATGTCCTTGACCAATGAGGTCACAGGTTCAAATCCAGCTTTGGAGAGGGTTGTCAGCTAGCTGTACAATGAGAATCAGAATGCCTTAATTGTTGCTGTCATAGATGAAAAATTCTATGGCGTAAAACACCAGAAAAAAAAAAAATAAAAAAAAAATAAATAATATGATATATTTATTTTTTACGCCGTGCTCAAGAATATTTCACTTATACGACGGCAGCCAACGTTATGGTGGGAGGAAACACAGCCCAGGGGAACCCCATGGCCATCCGCAGGTTAATATCATCTTATGTGACACAGACAAATTATTCATGGCATCATTCTCATAACAACTGTAAGTATAAATTCCACTGAAAAAAGTGCATTAGAGGTGGAAAAGGTTGATGAATTACAGTAACTGTGAATAACAAGCATGGTCATGACATGAAAATGTGATTGTTAAAAACACTTTCGTGTGGTACTTGGTGTTAACTGACTTTTCCACTGAAATCGTATTAAACTTTAAGTGCCTTTAATCAAAAGAGCGGCTAAAATCCTGAAGTAACAGGAATTGAAGTCCACATCGGATTTGTTTTTAAGCAAAGACAAAACTCTACACAGACAAGATCAATTAATATATTCCATGAAGTCTAAATTAATGACAAGATTAATTTGATACCAATTTGCATATTGGCTGCAAATCTGACAAAGGATAAAGCTCTATAAAATGCTCTATTTCCATGTACAACTTGTATAGTTCCAGTTGTATTTTTCTAGATAAAATACATGAATAAGTTACGTCTATCCATTTCCGTGACAATTACAGTAAACAAACATCCTCCAGGTTAAGCCAAAAGTGCAGACAAACTAAATAAAAACGAAACCAGCAGAATCCGTAATGGTAAACAGATCTCTGAACCAGCTGCTAATAACTGCTACAGATGAACCTATTTATTCTTTACACACGATAGCATGACAGTGTTATTAATCATAATATTGTCATTCTATTGGCTAAGAGACACCTGACCAGAATACAATTAGTACTCTACCGAAACTCATGTTATGGCCATAGACAGGTAGTAATATCGAAGATGACCGCCTCTCTGACCATCAATCAGCGGGAATGTAATAAACCTAGTACACACACACTTATAAGGCTATATATACCTAATTGGTACACGGATAAGGCATGGTTTATTTCTCAGACAGAAAGTATTCATAAAGAGGTGACATGATACAAGGATTGACACTGATCATCATGATAGCTGTATATACATGTATATCTTTGTTTTGCAGGTCCAAAAAAACAACGTTTAAATATGTAGAGGAGATCAAGCATGTCATTCAAAGCTTTGTGGTAATGAAAGTGCCCGACTCCCAGACATCGGAGTTCAATCCTGCAGCTGGACAATGACTTTCTTCATTCCCTGGCTCTTGGTGCTTTTTTTTTTTTTTTTTTGAGCCATATGGTCACAAAAAGTGGTCAACAAAGCTTGTTCAAGAATCTACGGTAACACAGTATGTATGTTCACTGACCACCACTTGTCTTCCACCAATATGGTGTGCAAGTCTGTAGGTCACACGTGTGAAAGTTTATCTGTGGTTGGTGATCTACAGTCACACAGTACGTATGTTCACTGACCACCACTTGTCTTCCACCAATATGGTGTGCAAGTCTGTAGGTCACACGTGTGAAAGTTTGTCTGTGGCTTGTGATCTACAGTCACACAGTACGTATGTTCACTGACCACCACTTGTCTTCCACCAATATGGTGTGCAAGTCTGTAGGTCTCACGTGTGAAAGTTTGTCTGTGGCTTGTGATCTACAGTCACACAGTACGTATGTTCACTGACCACCACTTTTCTTCCACCAATATGTTGTGCAAGTCTGTAGGTCACACGTGTGAAAGTTTGTCTGTGGTTGGTGATCTACAGTCACACAGTACGTATGTTCACTGACCACCACTTGTCTTCCACCAATATGGTGTGCAAGTCTGTAGGTCACACGTGTGAAAGTTTGTCTGTGGCTTGTGATCTACAGTCACACAGTACGTATGTTCACTGACCACCACTTGTCTTCCACCAATATGGTGTGCAAGTCTGTAGGTCACACGTGTGAAAGTTTGTCTGTGGCTTGTGATCTACAGTCACACAGTACGTATGTTCACTTACCACCACTTGTCTTCCACCAATATGGTGTGCAAGTCTGTAGGTCACACGTGTGAAAGTTTGTCTGTGGCTGGTGACCTACAGTCACACAGTACCTATGTTCACTGACCACCACTTGTCTTCCACCAATATGGTGTGCAAGTCTCAAACTATTACGTAGTCTCAAACTACTACGTAGTGTAATAGTTTGTCTCAAACTATTACGTAGTCTGTGGCTTGTCTATAATCAGTGTTTTACTGGGGGGAACTCAGATCCACTTTTCTTGACTCATCAACCCTTTTCCATGAAATAACACAAAATTTCAGTTTCGAGCTGAGCAGCAATCCAATATACACATGTAAATGAATATGAGGAGATTTCCAGGGCAATTTCACAACCTTTAAAGAAAAAAAAAAACAGTTACCTCAACAAAGATAAAGCCTGTCTAACTTTCAGGAACTTTAAAATTAACACCCTTTAGCTCATGAACTTACAGTATTATTTACAGACAATCATAATCCAACATTCATCACACACTGTCTTAATCTTCACAAAATTCACACAATGCACAATGTATATCTTGAGTTATAGAGATTCTTTTGTTTACAGGGTTAGACAACGAACATATAACTATATGAGCATGCCAATGCATGAAGCTATCACCATTACAGGCCACGGGGCAAAACAAAAACCAAAGCTTTCATTTGGGCTAAAAATCAAATGCATCTTGTAATGGCCATAAAACTAATCTGGGAAAGAGTGAAAGGTTTCCCTGACTGAGCTAACGATTGCAGTCTCCAAGTGGCTGTCAGAAGAAGCTGAACACTGTCCGCAGGTATGAGCTAAAGCAGAAGTACATTTCAGATTTCCTTTGAACCTGCGTGCTTAGCTCAAAGCACCAGCTGAGCAGATGAAGTAAACAGCCTGTCAGTAATGGGCAGGCTACCTGAAAATGATGTAATTAAGGACATCTCACTGATAACCTGCGGCATGTCCAAACTTCTCAATAATGCAAGGAAATTATGTCATTCTTCAGTTCTTCGAGGGCTTTTACCATTTGAGAAAAACGTCGTGTGCGGTAGATGGACGGATGGATAGACATGCATGCTCATGGCAGAGCTGCAAGTGCTTCTTATAGTGCGACCGCAGACGAGATCGCATCTGCACTTGTCTTCCAAATCCCTTTCATCATGCAATCAGTAATTAACAGCCTGCAGCATGATTTGCCCATTCCGATACTGCAGCCGCTACATCCTCACATGCACTTCCGAGAGTGGCACAAAGCAAATTGGTCCGAACCTGAAGGACAAATCTCAACCATGGAAACATCTTTGTGACTGTTTTTGCTCCCATTGCCTCGGCTTCTTCAATGATAAGATCAAAAACTGATTTTTGCGATATCAGTGGCTGAAGGAGATTTAATTTGATAGATCGCAACCCAATAAACCCTCTTCCATTTCTGTGATCTGAAACTACAGAAAAATTTGAACTTTTCGAGGGCTTCTTTGTCTCTGGGATAAATATTACATTGTAAAACACACACAATCTGAAGAAAGACATGGCAAGACAGGCCATCTGTTTACAAGCAATATAAGTGCTTAACTTGCACATTAACTTCTCTGAATCATTACTAGCCTGGAAAACGGCCCTGTAACCTGCAATGTCCTCACTGTGTACACCAGAAAAGTATGAGTCCTCTGATGTGAAACCAATTCTGAATTCATATCACCTCATCATGCGGGTACAATTAAGACCGTAATATTGCAATGAACACATATGTAACCAACGACCCCCCCCCCCCCCCCCGTCGGCCAGTATCTGAACTTCACAAATCGCCATTTTCAAATCACTTGACTATATTGCTATGGAGAATACACATTTTCCCAAAATTAAAATCTTCATTTTTCACAGTAGTTGCTTTTACTTTCTTCTGTTTGTTGATTATCAAAACAAAAATTTAAAGTTACAACTCCCGAACAAGATGTCAATCATCCTTTGTAACATGGTGTACATCTTCTTGGTATCAAGTTTTCCACGAGTTTATCATTTTTTGGACAATGCCGGGTGCCGCAGACTCAAATCGAAAATCTGGTACATTTGTACTAATTGTAACGTTTTCATATTTACTAATAACGAATAACTATGTGATACAAAGTCCCAATTACTTTAAGGATTACAGGAAACATGTTCTTGTAGCGCAAAGCTTTGGCATGTTTGGGGACAGCACACTCTAAATTAAAGACCCAGTTCCATGTTAGTGAATGGAAGCCTACAGATCTGTATTTCTTAAAGCTGAGCTGGGAAGTAGGGAACAGATCTCATATCTACCTGAAGCGAGGGAACCAGTTGATCACATTGGTAATCATATAATCATGTGAATTTAAAAGTAAAAACACAATTAAAATTAATTTATTTACTTTACAAAAACACAAGAGCAACTAAATTATCTTTAAACTTCTTTTCAACTCTTTTTATATGAATATGTCATCCATGAAAATGTCGGAATTTTTATGATATACTTTTTGACACCCTGTTCTTTACGGAATGCATTCTACCAACGTAATACTAAAATGGCCCGCATCTGAAGATGGTTTTTACATCGTGGGAAACAGGCTCATATTTATTTATATTTGACTTCTTAACAGAAAAGTCTTTTACATAACTTTATTATGCTGGGACATAGTGTTAAACAAGTCCTGCAATATGTCCATATGGGTTGAATTGTTGTCTTGAAGGACAAGCATCATTACAAAGTAAATCGTGCTTGTAAGAATCTAGATAGTTACATAAACAAACGCACTGACCCATGATACAGACGTTTACAAAATTTGCTATTAGGAGGTTTGAACCTATGGTGCTTGCTGTTGACCATTGGAAAAAGGATTGAGTGTCCACGTCTTTAATACCACATAGACATGAATGTATTGTACTGTCTGAGGTAAAGGTGGGTACATATGTTTCCAACTCAGGTACACATGCATTACTTTTCCCAGACAGAGAAGAATTAGGTGCAGAAAAAAAAAAACGCTTGAACAAGAAAATTGCCTCTAGGGTTTAGATGCCCAGAAAATTGTCCTCTTGCACAATCTACAATAGGTTTTCTTCAAGTATCGTTTCCTTGTGTAAGAGAATGTGTCAGGATCAGCATCAAGAGCCGTTGTACGACGTAAAACTCCGGAGACTGATCGTCACGTACGTAAAACTTGATCCTCCCCCAAACGTAATCCGAGTTTCCATCAACGTAGGTGATCTTTATTACATCCCCTGGCTTAGGGCGGATTGGTCGAGCCCTCCATTACGGTCAAAAGATCACGCTCGGGAATTAACTCCATCTCTACCTACCTTCAGGGTGAGGAGCACAGACCACAAAAGCTGCAAGAATTACAATTCTTGACAACAACCAATCTTACCACCCTTATTTTCCCCTCCAACAGAAAGGCCATTCAAATCACCTAACAGGGATAGAATGGGCACACAGCCACTTGAATGGATTGGAGTTTAAATTGTCTTTCTTGGGATCTTTTGATTTTCAGTTTGGGTGCATGCAAGGATATAAATATTTCTGTGTAACAGCTAACTGCAAAACAATGAACAAAATATTTCGCATGAGTATCTTACACATGAAATCCTTTTCCAGGACATGAGATCCTCCCATGTGTTAAGATGAAATCAAATTTCATCCTTGACAAAATATGCTGCACATTTTGCTTGATTTTGAGAAGTCTTTGATCTCAAAGAAAGGTGTTTTTAAGGTTTATTTGGACAACAGGATGATATTCTACAGGGAAAGTGCAAGATTCAGTATCAAAAGTAATATATTAAAATATTTATTTGCCTCTAAAAATGATTTTGTGTGTGTGTGGTGTGTGGAGGAAATTTTTAGATCACTTACTAAACAGAAGATAATGTGCCTACACCAAGTTTCTCAAGTATCACAGGATTCAATACAAAATCAACATACATATCATACTACAGTGCCTTTTGTTCCATACATTTGTATATTTACTAGTATATCCACTGACCGATCCAATACCCAATAGGCTCATCAGGCCTAAAAACTGACCAAACTGACCAGGTCACCCAACTGACAGTCCTTGACCCCTGTCTCCCCCCCCCCCCCAACCCCCATGTACAAATTACTGCCAGAACTGAGTGACAGCTAGCTTAGGCTCAAATTTAGTGCCCCACAGATGTGTGATTAGAATCATTAATTTCACGTTAACCAATCAGCTGATTAAGCTAAGCTAAATTTGTGCATACAACCCTGCTGTCAGTGAAAAGACCGAGCACTGTAACAGGACTTATATGATGGATAACTGGCATGCATATGTCTACTGCAGCTGTATGCAAAATGCATTATAAACTTGACTATCTGTGACATAAAAGCAACAGATTTCATCTGTAGCACTGAGCCTGGGAATTATCTAAATTAACATGCAGCATGTTGTTGCGTCGAATACTGGCCAGTCCTGATTACGCATGTAGCAACAGGAGATGGCGCGATCACCATGTGTTGATTTCTGAAATCTATATGGTCACTGAAAGAAAGAGCCTCGTTGCCTGAGGGTCAAGGCAGCTCGATGATGGTCAGACTTTACAATGGTTCATAATAACCTAGAGATTTCCCACTGCTGAGATGGAATTACCAAAATTACAGTGATTCCATCAGACTGTCGTCAATGCCCATGGAAAGGGGGCCCCTGAGTATGAAACAGAACATCGAGAAACATGCATTGCGATGATCGAGGCAAATCAATAGCCCTAGCAGACGCTTCGGATTTCTTTACGTGGCTCGGAGCAAAATGGTCAGCTAAAGGTCTCTAGTCATGGAAGAAAATGACGGTATGTGAATGAACAGGCAGAGACTAATGAGCGACAGGCCAACCTTGAAGCAATAATTTGATGCGGGGATTTATTCTCTGAATAAAACAAGCTTTGGGTAACATTATCTGTGGAGGAAATGCCATTGCCAGCAACAGTGAGGACTTGGAGGAATTTATGTCGTCTTTCCCAGAAGGCTTGAGTCAGCTTATAAGACTGGAAGAAACTCTGAGTCACATCGTTTTTGACAGGAATTCTTTTCAAAACTGAACACCATGTATTTAGCAAACTCACTATCTGACAAGCTTATCACACATAAACCACAACTTGAGTTTAGAACTCTCAAACATGTGAGAAAAATATATAAATAAAAATGAAAAAGATCACATGCATTGCCACTTAATGCTAATTAAACACGCACAATTTTGTCACCAAATATCTTAAGGCTGCTCAGATCTTTACATTTATCAAATTCAACATCTGCACAAGATATGGATATACAACTTGAAAACAGTGAACCTAGCTTTAACGATAAATTATTAATGACAATTACGTTATTAAAATACATACATCTTTTCCTCTTAGTGTCACATGAAAACGCTCCACAAAGTCAGACATTTATAATCAACTCTATTTTGCTTCTCACACCACAAAACCATAAATGTAAGCAAACATGATAGTATAATAAAGGGTCAGACTATTAATTTTAAGCCAACTGGGAATGTTATGAATGCAGTAGATGACAAGAGAGAGCCAGAGATGCCATTGCATGGCTTCCCATTTGGGGCAGGTGATTCTGGAATCTCCCTGCCAAGGGCCAAAATTTCCTCACCCAAGCCATCTTCCACAGTTTTCCCCTCTGTAAGCTGATTAAGCAACTTTTTAGTTTTGTATAACTTTGTCAGAAGTAAAACCCTGCCACATTCATTAGGGAGTCGATAATTGAAACTAGCCCCGCAGTACATCATTAGCAGTCTTCATCCAGCCGTGAAGTGAAAAGAAAGAAGCCATTGGAGTAAAGAACGATGACAAAGCCGTAACAGTTTTGCCAGGGTAAAAAAAGTGCTATCGGGCAGAAACTTGTCATTCCTGTACTTGAGGGCTTCAGCAAATGAAGTTGACTTTTGGCTTGTCAGTGTCACAAAACTCTAGAAGCATTCCTCTGCATTCAATCGGCCAAAAAATAGCCCACTGGAAAAGATTCCATTGTCCACAGAATACAAAAGATCTGCTGAAAACCCCGAGTACAAATCTAATACAATCATTAATACCAAAACATGCTTTTGACCAATCAGGTTCCTAGAAAAATGACACTCGGAGGGATTTTATCTTTTTTTTTTTTGTTGTTGCGGATATTTGTCCATTAAAGACCCACGGAGATAATATGCATCAGAGTTTTTATGTGTTTTTTATTTAAGATAAGAGAGAGCATGTAAAGCTGACAGTGAGGATCAGATTTTATGTAAGCTCATTGTGATCAAACTATAAAAACACTCATACATTTCTCAGAATTCAGTGCACACCAATAATAGGCTTAAATGATTAGAACCCTCGCATCTGGCAATAGTAAGGATTGTAAATTAGACAAAATTAAATGCCTCTCATTAAATCTCCAGTGATAGACCAAGGCCATTACAGCATCTTAAATGTGAATTTAATCGGTGAATTATTACTTTGATTACCTTCATTTACTGGTACATTTACATGAATGACACACACTGACAATAGTACAGTCAATAATACTTCAACATGATGGTGGGGTTATGATTTTACGCCTGTGCTATCTATTTCAAATATACATCACTATAAAACCGTTCACTTCTGGACATGCCCCTTACAATAATCTTGATCAATTCACAACAGTCGACACTCCAATACGTCCTCAGACAATACTGAGAAATTGAAAAGGTATCCTTTTCATGTACAAGGAAAGAGCTAGCTTTTGACAGACGATGGAAACTTTGGACACAATTGTTTCCAGGATCTCAACCCCTTTATAGTGGAATATTATACTCCATTGTGTTATAATAATCAACCTTATAAAGTAAAGTACTTGAAATATGTCACCTGTAAACAGACACTCATTTAAAAACAAATTCACGACAACACCTGTAGATTCCCTCCAGCAACATATCCCCACATAATGCTTTAATAAGTCCATACCCATAATGTGCTACTTCACCTAAATTTACTTAGATACTTATCTGATTGGTGTTTTACGGAATACTTACTTCACTCGCTAAGATAACTCTTATTTATTTATTGGTTTATTTAGAACATAATGCCAGTGTTATGGTGGGAGGAAGGAACAGTATCACTATATATTTAAACTGGTACATGAAGCTTATTTATTTACTGGTTTATTTAGAACATAATGCCAGTGTTTTGGTGGGAGGAAGGAACAGTGTAACTATGTATTTAAACTGGTACATGAAGCTTATTTATTTATTGGTTTATTTAATATATACAATAATGCACTATGATATTAATTGCACTATGATATTTCACATGCATCACATTTGATCTTTACAAACACATGTAAAAAAACATTTAGTCATTCATGTTAGTTCAGCACACATGTAAGTTAAAGGGGGGTGGGGGGGGGGGGGGGGGGGGGGGTGTTCAACAGCTGCTGTAAATCCCAGTAAATACAGCCACTGTTTTACAGCCCAGCCATTCTACGGACATAAATTCTGCGTTTATTATTGCTTAATAGAGGATGGAAATCCACAAGACACAGGTAAGTAGCTTTTAATGTTGGAATAATTGGACGGAATGAGTTTGCCACAATTTAGCTAATGTGCCTGTCCCAAGTACAACAGTCATTAACACTGATTTGCCATCAGAACATTATCCACTATAAAGATTTGTATGTACCAAATCATGTCACTGATGAGGAAATTGGGATTCACAGTATAGTTCCACATTTAATTCTAAACATGGGTATTTAAACCATATGTGTAACTCCTATATAATTTTTTCATCATGTATACTGTAACTATTAAAATCAGATCAATCAATTTTGGTTCCATTGTCGATGTCAATGAAGGTGGTATTTTGGCCACTGTTTCGTTATGTCTGTGAAATTGGGATTTACAGTATAGTTCAACACTTCATTCTAAATGTAGTTATTTAAACCATATGTGCAACTCATATATAATTTTTTCATCAAGTGCCCGGTATCTATTAAAGTTAGATCGATCAATTTTGGTTTCATTACCAATGTCAATGAAGGTTACACTTTTGCCAGTGTTTAGTTCTCCATGTGACTGTCTGTCTGTCTGTCTGTCTGTCTGTCTGCTATACTCATGAATTTGGGCACAATTTTGTGCACAGGTCGGCCTTGGGCACAGCTGCTAATCTATTAAATTTTGACTCATCTGGATCAGAATTTTTACACAATTTTTTACTACTGAGAAACAGAAATGTAGAGTATTTCCCTTTGTTTTGGGATGGAGGTTAGCATTCAGTCCCTTTTACTTTTAGCTAGTTATTCATTTAGTGTCATTTAAGATAACCTGTCACATAACTTGATTATTAAGACAGCATTCCTAACACATTTCAGTAAGCAGATCTGCAAAATAAAAGAAAATCAATACCAAAGAACAGATAAAGCATATCTCAACATCCCCTAGTCCAGAGAAGATTTCAACGAATGTGTGTACTTATTTTGAGGTATCAAATATTAATATGCCCATTTCCAAGTCATATATTATTAAATAAAACAAAAATGTTTTATTCGTCGGTTTCAATATCCATCACTCCAAAAAAACACTTCCCTACAGAGCTGAGTTTTGCTTGGGATAAATTCATGTAGAATGTTTGTGTAGGCCAACATTTTTTTACACCAAATCATATAAACTCTGTGAATATCTCTGATCTTGTACTTCTCTTCAGATTAATTGATTTGCAAAAACCTGATTTAAAAAACTAGTCTGAATTTCGGATAAATGGTGGTGCATTCCTCCTGGGATGTAAACACTAAGGAATTGGTCCCAGCCAAAAACATGTACACTCAGCCCTATGTGGTTCCCTCCTAATTTTTTCCTATTTCAATAACAGATCATTTCTATTGAAGAGGGTCTATATTGGGAGAAAAGCCACACTGATTTTTCTCAGACAACAGGATAAATTTTCCTGTTGCATATTTATTTTCAATTTACGAGAAAATGGACAAGAGATGTTTTACAGTCTCATTCAACATGCTGGTCACCCATTTCTAAATGTAACTAGTGAGAAATACGGAAGTGAGGAGGTAAAACCTTTTGTCGGTGGCACAAATTGGCACCCCCCCTGTACAGAGCCTCATGGCTGCTTGAGACAGAGTTATGTCCAGGCTGTCTGATCAGTTATTGATTAAGTCAGTGAGCTTCAATGAGATTTTTAACACTCCCCGCACTGGGGCTCATCAGAAATCGCCCCATGCTTTCCAGGTCACACAAATGTGCAGCTGCTTTGTTGGCAAAATATAAAACTTTAATCTATTTGTATATGCATCTAATTTATTTCTCCAAAAAATTTCATTTAAGTTTAATGTTGGAATTGATGAGAACCAACATTGATGGCTTCACTCTCCATATATTTAATCAGTTTAAACTTACATAGCAACCATAAAAAGAGCCATCTACAAGGTGTACAACATTTTATGACGGCAACTTTAACGTGATTTTCATTTGCCTATACATACTTATACCTACAATATAAATAATGAGTGGATTAATTGTTTTGGTCATTTTGGTGAAGATCATTCCATGTCATTCTGTGAGTTAAGTGTCAACCTCCAATTGCACATCACTGCCTTGAAACACAATGATCAACCACAATCAAACACCCCCACATATATATGGGTCCCTCACCTAAGAATTACATGTTAACTATTAACTGGCCTTTAACCAATGCACTTGTATGCTCAACCATTCAGTTCCTGCAGTTTCTCTTGTGGGCCTATGAGTCAACTTGCCAGATGGCCGTAAAAAATAGAACAATGTTCATTGTTAAAAGGAAGAACATATATGAGGATAGCTTACCTTCATTGAATGCTGTAACTATAAACTTAAATCCTTTGCCCAGGGGACCTTTGCCGTCTGTTCTGCAAGCACAAAGGGAGAACAAAGAACAAATTAGCATCATAACTTACGCTTTATTTATTTATTTATTTGATTGTTGTCTAATGTCATATTCCAGATTTTTTAACTTGTACATTCATTTTGAGGGGGGGGGGGGGGGAGAGAAATCTGTAACATTTGGCAAGTTACTAACAGACTTGCATGTATGATCATGTACAGATATGTGAACCAAACTGGTCAAAGACAAGTGATAACAAATGGTAGACTGTTCAAATGTCTTACAGCCACCAGCGCTCCACCAACAGTGAAGCACATACTCCCTGTCCAAGGTTGGGTTGAATCATTACCGACTAAAAGACAAGCACCTTTAACCACTTAGCCATGTCACCTGCTTAGTACCAAATTATCCATTATGAATTTACCCAAAAAATAGTTCCCAAGCAGATTTCAACATTTATTTGAAACAGACTGACCAAAATACATTTTTTCTATGTTCCCAATAAGCATGCATGTGTCAATCACACTATATAAATTACAATATACATGCGCTGAAAAAAAAAATCACTTTCATTGTTTATTCTATAATAATCAACTTTCTATTCTACTGTATGTGATATTTTTCATTCTTCTGAATCGATCAGTACTTGGGTACGACGTAAAACACCAATAAAAAAACATAAATATAAAATCAAATAGTGCTTGGTATAAACAGAACTCATATCTTGAAGGACATCTCTCAAAATAGCCAACTCTTGCTATTGCTAATTAAGACGAGAATCAGCTGTCAGTGTCCCCACGGTGTGTCACACCAATCCCCAGCCCGATGACGCACTCTGTGTCACATTACACAGCAGACGGAAACAATTCTGTTAAAACATTTGTCCGCACTACTCACAATTTCAAGAGGTAACTCTATTTCAAACATTCAAATTCAATTTTTGCCCCGGACGGGCATGGCCATGTGTAAACATGGTGGGCGCGTTTTGAATTCCATTACTGTGCTGAGTCAGAGAATCCTGCAATTAAACGACACCGCCGCAAGTGTCGCCCAGTTTTGTTCTATTAATGCCGTGTTGCCGATATTAAGCATTGTTCCACTATCCGCCTCCGGATCGTCTGCCTGATCCTCTTTTTAAGGTGACCCGACAGAGGGCAGTTTTCTAATATGGCTGTGTCTTGCGGTCTCACATCTGCCGGAACGATTTGGATTGATCTACTACATTAAAACTGTAAACAATCGTGAGTGAGCATTACTCTTGGTGAAGGAGAGATATAAACAGACTCTCAAATAACCATGCAGGGATTCCTGGATTGATAATTCAGGGGGGAAAAGTGCATGTCAGGAAATGAAAATGGCAACAAAAATGCGAAAAAGAAAGTCGCTTCCAGATGTTATTAAAGGATTCACAGACAGTGACTTAATTTAAGAAACCTATCTACCTTCGAAAAACATTCTTCAAACATATAGCAAAATGTACATAAATAATAATATGTTATAAACATGTGACACAGAGTTTATGTTTGCCTTTTTTTTGAAACAGTATTTTCACTTTGACTTCCATCCCAAGTAGAACATATAGTTATTGGCAGATTAATTATCAAAATATTGCTAGGGGATTTTTGCCCTGAATGCAGCAGTGCAGAAAGCTTAATTATCAAAATAGAGATTGCCCCTAAAACGAGATCATTGGCTAAACGTGTCACAGGACGAGTACAATGCTAAGACATCCTAATTCTTTTTGCGCTGATATTGGCTGATAATAATAATCTGGGATGCCAACAGGAAATTGCTTTACAATTTGGACTCTTGTATTAACTGGTCTAACTTGTAAAGTCCACTGATGAGCATATTCCAGGAAAATTATGATTATGTTTCAAGTTGTCTACGAGGAACCACCAAATGGCAAGTGGCTTACACGACAAAGTTGGGGATGTTTTTTCAAGATCTCCTTGGAGAGATGTCGATTAGGCCTGGTGAAGGCCGAAGCCTTCTATACACACTCCCTTGTCACGACCAACTGACTCTAACAACATTTACCGGGAAAAGATTACATTTAGAGAGTAGCTCGTGGGCATGGTATAGGGTCTTGTCCACCATCACAGATGACGCAGAGGGACATTCCCAGGGTGGAACCATTGGCATTTTGCTTCTCTGCAGGCGTTCACTGCCCAGAAGACCTGCCACCCATAGATTACTGCAGTGGGAGAAAATGCACCCAAATAAAAAAAGAAGTCTCTATGGATTGCCCGTGAGGAGGAAATGCCGGCGGTGGGCGCAATTCAAATAGAGCCCAGTGGTGATGACTCAGTCTGCAAGGTCGTTCCTGGGCAAGAACCCAGCGACATGCTCAATCACAAGAAGTCCTGTTCTGTCAACAGTCTTTATAGTTACATGTATTACATAGCAAGTGCATACAGACACATATATCTATAATCACCGGGTGACATTGTGGCAAGGTTAACACACTTTGATACATCTGATTTACTGTAAACTGGATTCCTCTAAAATATGGTAAAAAGTGCATAATTACTGGCAAATAAATGTGAAAAAATATTACTTTTGGAGCAGAAACTTATATTTTTCCTCCACTTTTATATCACCCTACCTTCCAAACAACCCTTAAAATACTTTTTTTAAGATCAATAGTTCGCTCAGAATCAGGAAAAATGATTTAACGTTGTACTTAACAATTTTTCACTCATATGACGACGAAGGAGTCATTAGGGTGCAGGTACATGTAATGTGCCTCCTTGTTGCAGGACGGATTTCCACTGCTCTTTTATCTGGTGCTGCTTCACTAAGACGCATTACCAAAGGCAAGTAAATGCCCTGCCCAAGCCATTATACTGATATGGGTCAACCAGTCGTTGCACTATCCCCTTCACGCTGAACGCCAAGTGAGGAAGTTACAACTCCCTCTTTTAAGGTCTTAGGTGTGACTCTAGCCAGGATTGATCTTGGATCTACCGCTCCAGAACCATGTAGAATAGAGGTACTACACGTAGTGGCGTCAAAAGTAACATAAGATGTCCACAATTCACAAAGATGTGATGTTGTACAGGTGTTCCCTGGCATGTACAGGCATGTGACTAATTAATTCATAGGATCAAATCCATGTTTCTCAGTTATTTAAAGGCATGAATGAACCATAGCTGTAAAACAAAAGTTATAAACAACCTATTTAAAATATTGCATATGCATGGATACATATATACAATATAAGTATCACAACAGGTTCCTGAGAACAATTTTATTTCCTAGAGAAATACATGTAAATGTACATAAACGAATTATTTGAACTTAGCATACAGCGAAGCACACAGACAACATATGCTGTTGAAAAAGAGGATTTTGAGATCCCCAAGATCTGACAACTGACCAGGAAATTTGTTCACCTGGCGGACAACACATGAAGTACATTTTTTTAACCATCCAGCAGCAAAAACATCATCACAGTATGTGCCCAAGGTCATGTGACTGCACAGAGTGTTAGCATACAGCCAAGCACACAAGGATTTGAACTCGGGTCTCTGTGACCCGTCCAGCGCTCTACCAATTGAGCTAAAGGGAAATTCCTGTTAGCTACTGCTAGTATAAGCACTGAAAAGCTGCTCCCATTACAATAGCAGCAAGGAAAGGTGGATAAGACAGATTTTCAAATACTTTTTGGCTCCACACAAACTTACGCATTTTACTCTAAACGAACTCACTAGAGTTCATCATGCAGGAACAATTAAGTTCTTTTTAATTCTTCTTTGGGCCTCCGTGGCTCAGTTGGTTAACGCGCTAGCACAGCGTAATGACCCAAGAGCCTTTGACCAATGCAGTCGCGGTGAGTTCAAGTCCAGTTCATGCTGGCTTCCTCTCCGGCCATATGTGGAAAGGTCTGGCAGCAACCTGCAGATGGTTGTGGGTCTTCCACGGGCTCTGCTCGGTTTCCTCCCACCAAAATGATGGCCGCCGTTGTATAAGTGAAATATTCTTGAGTACGACATAAAACACTAATCAAATAAATAAATAAATAAATAATTCTTCTGCCTTTTCCTTCATACATGTTTGCATGTACGACTTTTTATCTTTTAAATAGTTTTCATCTCGCAACAACATATATGAAATCCCTGAGTAATTATTCAACTTTCTGTTTCCACAAAAAATCTGACTATGTGCCCCATCTGGATCTTAACAATTACATAACAAACTAGATTACAAGTACAGTTACCTTCAATGAAGCCAATCAAATTATTCTACGGATTCCTGACATCTCATCAGTTCATGAAAAATTTACACCACACATAACAACCGATCTGACCACCTGAACCAAATTAATATTCTAAATTCTCTATGTAGTTTGAAAGAAGATATCACTTCATTAAATCTGCGCCCATAATCTTGATCATTTCATACATGTGTTATGGCTATACCCTGAGGTAATGTCAACCCGCTGCAATTGCTTCTATTCTTTACGGCTTCATTTTGGCTAAATGGCCACAAATGCAACATATTTCAGCTCAACATGCGATTGGCTATAACATCACTGAAAAAAGTTTAAATTTATCAGAAATACAAATGCTGTATAGTCTCTGAAATAGCTAAAACCCAAAGTTGTATGGTTGAACAGATATGCATACACATATGTATTTATTTATTTATTTGAGTGGTGATTGAATATTTCACTTATACAACGGCAGCCAGCATTATGGTGGGCGGAAACCGGGCAGTGCCCGGGGGAAACCCACGACCATCTGCAGGTTGCTGACAGACTTTCCCCCTTACGACCGGAGAGGAAGCCAGCATGAGCTGGAATTGAACTCACAGCGACCGCACTGGTGAGAGGCTCATGGGTCATCACACTGTGCTAGCGCGCTAACCAACTGAGCCACGGAAGCCTGCATACATGTATGTACATGTATTGCCGATAAATACACACTTGGCTTTACAAATACCAGATTGCACCACAACCTTTCAGGACAGGTGCTTCAAATTTTTCGTAGACACACTAATGTATGGTCTCTTTAGCTAGATACATGTATAAATACTGATTAAAAAAAATAAAAAAAAAATAAACCAGAGCCTGGCTGTGCTAGATGTTTACAAAACACATACGTTATGCCCTTAGTCCCTCTAGGACTTAAGGGAAATATCAAAGCACACACCCACGTACATTGGGGACTCACTGTGTCACAATGAAAGCCAAGTACAATTCCATAAGTGTACAATCTGATATAAATGAAAACCATTAAAGCAACGTCCTTCAAAAATTACTCAGATTATGGCAATATTCATAAGAAAATGTGAGCCACATTTGAACATGCAGTCTTACGTTAATACTTAGTTTTTTTTCAGATATCTTCCTCAAGACAAAAACCTAACCCATGGACAGGTGCAAATGCAGTGGTCTTCATTGCATTCACTACAGGGAAAGGGGTTGGGGGACATAAAAAAATACCATGTCCATATGTGTAGGCTGGAAAGTCATATGAATTATTCAGTTCAATCCAATAGGTTCTGTTCCGCGAACTGTTACATCCTTCTTCACAAAAGGAAGCAATCTCTTTCCCATAATGCAAAGCCATCGCACAGCATGTTTCACAAAGCTCAAGGCTGTCACGAATATCTCAAGAAGCCGTAGTACCTTTGTGCCTTTGGAAGTTGGGGGAAGGATACTGGAATAACCAGCCACGAAACGTTTGGGAATCATGACAAAAACAGTACATATCCTATCGATACTACCGCATTTAAAGATCTAGTGCTGAGATTTTCACGAACCTTTTTTTTTGTTGTTGTTATAAAAAAAAGTGTGTCCTTCAAAGCAAATGTTAATGCTCACATTACTGACATAAGCAATGATAGGAGTTAAGACTGAAAGGTGTCTTTCGAACTTGAAATGAACCGTTATTACATACCCATATAAATGTGTTTAACTTTCTTCAATATTCCACCTTCTTTCATAATTCTGGTCTCTGTTCTATAAGTGAAATATTCTTAAGTGCAGCGTGAAAAAAAACCAAAAAAACAATCAAATAAATAAATAAGTATATGTTCAATTTAGTCCTGGCCATTTGGCTAATTAAAATACACAATATAACTGTCGCCCAGCTGTAGGTGGAAAACATCAGACAGCATGTATATGTACATTCATGAATGTTTATTTATTTTATTTATTTGATTGGTGTTTTACGTGGTCTCAAGAATATTTCACTTATGCGATGTAGGTCAACATTATGGTGGGTGTAAACCATGCAAAGAGAGAGGAAGCCAGAATGAGCTGGGCTTGAACTCACAGCAACTGCATTGGTGAGAGGCTCCTGGGCCATTCCACGCTAACCAACTGAGCCACAGTGGCCCCTCCCTTAATGAATGCGGAATTACTGTATTTCAACTCAAGTTAAGCAGTTTTCAAGCCACAGATTTTGTTCATTCTGATTCCACCTTACAGATTTATTTATTTATTTGACTGGTGCTTTTATACCTTACTCAAGAATATTTGACCACCATTATGGTGGGAGGAAACCGTGCAGAGCCCAGCGAAAACCCACAACCATCCGCAGGTTGCTGGTAGACCTTCCCAGTTTATATAGAGACCTTATAGAGACACTTAAAGAGTTTTTTGTGAAGTACATGTCTGATTAATTTCTTGTCAGATAAACTTAAGTGTTGGCATCAAATGTATCATTTTAAAGCTTTTATGTGCTTCTGAACGTGCAATTTTACATACCAATTTTTTAGGTGAAAAGAATAAATCCACAAATCTTAAAGCATATAGGAACTGTATCTCTAACTTGCTTAAACATCAATCAATAATTAGTACATAAAAGAAACATGAAAGAATTATGGGATATACATGCACATGTTGTTAAGCTTTATTGAAATGTTGTACTATTCTTTTCATAATTTGATGACGATTTTAATTGAAGATCTTTCCAGCTTCAATTGTTCGAGGTACATGCAGACTCACACGCAATGCAAGACAAAATTAGAAGTCGATTAGAATCATGATAAAAACTTCTTTTTCCATATTGAAGATAGAAGATTTCCAGCGAAATTACAAGATTCCTATCAATACTTCAAAGGAAAAAAATGTTTCATCAAAAAACGGTAAGTCTAGATTTGTTGTTAAGAATCCCTATCAATTCCTTTAGAATCCGGACTATATACAAACACGTATATAGACATAAGACATACGCAGACAGTCTGATTACACTAGGATCCTAATCTTTAGACACTTTGTTGTTTTCCAACCAAAGAAAATGCCAAGAAGCTGTATATTTGTTGCAGCCGCACCTCATTCATAAACAGCATCCCTCGTGGTGGGTTAAATGTCAGGCCAGTCAAACTGCTGAGCACAAGGGCCTCTGATCCAATCTTATGACATTTCCTCGTGTTCCTAACACCCCTGGCTGAAATGTACGCATTCAGGAGGCAACTGTTTGGCAGATATCAAAAAATGCCATCATCAGCCATACTGGTTCATATAACAGCGGGAGGAGATTACATCCTGTGATAAAAATTAGCCTTGATCCAAATTCTGAACTCGCATGTTTGTGAAACCCTTTGAGTTCTCGTGATCATGTAAACCTGATAGCAAAATTTTACACTGATGCCACTGTATATGGCCACATGTACATGTACTGTGCCTTGAAATTTTGACCACTGCTGATGGTCAGGCTTAAAAGTATAAGGGTGTTTTACAAAAAATCAAATTTTATTATTGCATTTTACTTTCATCTTTTGACTGAATCAACTAAGTTAGTGGGTGGAACAGACCTTCCCTTCAACAACAATAATATTGCATGTTTAACACTGAATGGAAATAATTTTATTTTGGTTCTAGTACATGCAATAATTGGAAGAAGACACTTAAAAAAGTAGTCTGGTCAAATGTAACATCAACCAGTGAGGGTTCAATCCCAACAATACTTCATATTGGTGCCTTACATTCATTGGTCAATTTTGAACAGAGTGCAATCTGATATTTAACATTGAAAAAATTATGTACTTTAAAGGTCCCAATGTAAAAGAAACTCTTTTTATGGACTTTCCTTGTTTAAGTTCTTGAAATACCACTTTCAAGGATTTTAATGACCAGTGGAACCCCAACTTAAATCAATCTGATAATACCCATGAAAGTTTTCGTTCACTTCACACTCTCTCAGTCACAGCCTTTCGGGATTCATTATTGTCATGGTAAGACTATGTTTAGGGTTTCCTCCAAGTGTGGACTGTCTGGCATCACAAATTCCAGAGCCTTGAGATATCTGCCTATGAACCTGACATACAAGGACTGACACTTCCAGGCTTCCAGCAGACAGGAAGCGCACGTGGGTACGGGGTAAGCTCATTCAGGAAAGTCCTGCCATACACACCACTGTGAAGAGTGAAAATTCCAGGCAATATTTACAATCCAGATGTAATGGTATTCAGCTGTACCACAAATGATTTCGATTATCTTGCCCCATTGAGACCATGACTGACTGATCGAATCAGGGCCATTCTTAATGCCCGGGCAGCACGGAAGAGCTCCAGCAGACATCAGCTACTGAGATTTTCGTGAAATTTCATGTGGAATAAATATAACTTGCAATGTTCGCTGCATAGCATCAGGGATTGCTTGCCAGGGAAATGTCAATCAACAAAGGCCAATACATTATAGAGTTGCGTGCGATATTAGCTCAAACTCCATGTTCATGATATTCTCAATTCTGCTCATTTTTCTTTGGTGTTGAACAAAAAGAGCATCATTTCCTTCTGTAAGAATTCCATCCAATTTGTCTTTTTCTTATACAGAAAACGATATCAGAAAATAAAAATCTCTTCAGAACATTAAAGACATTTTAAGACTAAGAAGACCCTTTTTCCAAGAGCTAAGCACTTAAAGGCTTACCACATGCTCTCTCAGAAATAAAGTATATGTGCGTCTATTATAACTATTACATTCCTTTGTTGTGTTTCTTTTCTTTAAGGGATCACATGCAGCAAATCACACATTTTTCATGTATGCATTTTCTGTTTTCAACACTGACAACCTCACTAAAACTTCTGGACTTCGAGAAAAAAAATCCACTCAGAGATGTACCCAGGCATAACAACAATGATGGATAAAACTGTGCACATTTGTTCACAAGCAGTTTCCTCTGACACCTCATTTTTATAGACGAAATGTCATTAAGATATCATCAAAGTTATGCAATATTATATCAAATGTCACAGACATGCCACACAACATTTTGGCATGAAAATTGAAGTCATATGTGGTACTGCATCTCGCTTTCAATATAAGCATTAACATTCAAAATCAATTAAACATATGTTTAGTATCTGTGCACGTGGGTGACAGCATTCCTACAATTGTATATATCTGCCAAGCTATATGGTAATATGCCACAGTCTGTCACATGATAACGGAGTCTGAGGACCCAGGATACGGGCTGACTTTTAAGTGGCCAATTAGAGTGTCAGCAAGTGGAATTAGATTAGATGGCAGTGCAACTTGTGGTAATCCTAGCATAAGCTGATAACACTCTGGAACAATTAGCAGCTTTCTGTAGCATGTGTGTGGCAAGAGTACATGTAGGTGTCTGCTTATTCTACAGGAACATTGGTGCATAAGTCACCCGACGTAGACCAGCAAATGAGGATCGTAGTCAATATCAAACCAAAGCAGTCCTGACAGTATGATAGTTGGCAAATGGTCACACATAACCAGTGGCATACATTATCCTGTTAACTCAGGCAGGGATTTATTCTAACTGTTCATATAAAAGCCTAAGAGAAAAGAACACATATATACAACCTACACCTTAAATGAAAGAGCTATACTTAAGGTTAAATAAAATAACTTGAAAGGACTAAACCTAAAGTACAGTGACATCACAATGAATATTCATGAGGAAGGAAGGGGGCTTTTCACTCGACAAACCAAAAATATGGCGGCACTTTCGAATCGGCACATTTTGTAGAAAATGAAAATGTTTAAAACTGTTTTTCTCTCTTGCACAAACTCTTACAAAAAATCTAAAAAAAAAAAAAATAGAATTCCACACAGCTTGTATAACTCTTTCATTTAAGGTATGGGTTGTAAAAATGTGTTGCTTTTTTTTTAAACAGTAGCAAATTAGCAAATTGCATACTTCCTAGCACTATGGCTTAAGGAGAATTGGGCAAAAAGCACACAGTGATGTTAATCGCAATATATTCAATGTCACTGGCCTAGAATGTCTCAAAATGCTAGAATGCTGAAGTAGCTACTCTGTGACTCTTATCACCCTAAGGTTGATAATCATTCAAACACATTTCAATCAGCATAAAATAGTTCAGTTAAAGAGGGCTGTGAAGAGAAATGATTGATTTATTAATTTAATAATAATGCCTTATTCTTAATTTTTTTGCTTATTTGTTTACTATGGGTGCAGGAAAACCGCAATGCCCAGTGTAAACCACCAACTTTTGTCAAGATACTGCAGACCTTTCCCACGTGTTATGTGTATACAGATTTGTACACCATACTGTCATAGTGACCTTGTAAATGGCCATATGACTGTTGTTAATCGCTTATTTTTATCAATGGATCACAAGCAATGGGAGCAGGGGCAACTGTAAATAATAATGTGAATTACTTTTTTAGAAATCTCAAATTTATGACGGGTTTTTAAATACGACATTTTGCCCTGACACCAAGGCTTAAAGAAGGATTTATATCAGCCGAAGGGTGAGAATGTGTGGGGGTAGGGGGGAAGTGGCTGATGGGGACAAACAAAGGCAGATGCGATTCAGGACAAATGAACAGCCAGCTGTGATAGCCAATTAGGACTGCTCATCAAGATATTACACTGCGGGGCAAAGTTTAAATGTTAGGATCCTCACAAGACCGTACGACACAAAACCAGCGTGTAATGTATTTTGCAAATAGCAGCCGCCAAGATGGGAAATTGAAAAAAGTGAGGGGAAAAAAATTTACCAAATTTTTGCCTCAGGCCAAAATCCTCTTGATTTCAATGAAATCTGCAGAGCGGCCAATTGCAGAATCTTCAAAGTCGAATGATGGCCGCCTAAGTTTGGATTAATTACGTCCCTTTGGCTTGTTGGCAAAACACCTCACCGCAGAGTTAGCCATGAAGTGAGCTTTAATCAAACACAGGTGCTGGTTAAATCCGTGTCACAGCGCAGTTTGACCTGATGTAATTTTTCAAAATGGCCCAGAAATTGCCTCAATCCTTCCTGAAACCCTTTATCTGCCTAGTTTTCATTGTCCTGCTGGCTGTTCATTTTGTGATTTCCGCTGGTTTCATTTAAACAATCAGGAACGTCTTTGTTGTGGAATTATTCCAAAATTTGATAAAGTCAACCGAGGAGTTATGCAAATTTAAATGATTTGTTGCATCGAGAAGAACTTAAAACATTAACATCAAATATTTTAAGTGTGAAAACGAGGGCTGAAATGTAATTAAATATGCATGTCTACGAACACATAAAGTTGATTGCTTCTTCCATTTACACATGCACGTACAGGCTTAACTTTCATTTTATGGCCATTATATACCAATTCATGCAGAACAAAATGATTTTTATACAAATTTCAACTGCTAATTGCTGTTCATGTGCACATTAATACGTCCATGAATCTTCTGGCATGAAAGGCTTAACCTGAATGTTACAACCCCCAGTAATTTAATTGCTGTCCCAAGATTACTGATGCACATGCATGTAGACTGATTATATACAGAAGAATGAAGTTGCAACCCACAAAGTGAAGATGTGTTTTTGAGCTGCTAAAATCTAATACCATAAAAAACCTAAATTTTGCCCAACACAGTGCATTTTTAAAGACAAATGTGGTAAATCATCCAAAATTGCCCCCCCCCCCCCCCCCCGCCACCAACAAAAAAAAAATCATTTTTAAAGGCAAATAAATGTCACAATATATTCCTTCTTGGGATAAAACTAATATTTCCCCTCTATGATTATCATGCTACTTTCAAAACAAACCTCAAAATACCTTACTAAGATCAACATGACTTTCAGGATCAAGTAAGCAATAAACTTATTCAAAACATGTATTTCTGGTCTGTAAAAAGTTACATAAATGCAGAAAAATCACTAAACCCTTCCTACATGCGAGTATGTATATATGTGGACGTCAGCGTTAAAAATGGGCCCTTAAACTTATAAGGGCCATCAAACAAACGCATAACATACTATGGGCCAATCTGCAAACAATTACCGCTAAATCCATATGATGAAAATCTTCCCATTGCTCTCTACAAGTGTCATGATCATGGTGGCAGCACTAATCCTGGGGCCCTCCTGGGGAAAGCTTGCACCCAGACTCCCCAGGGGAACCTCTGACAATTGTTTTCTCCCTGCAGATAATTGCTTTCCACAGTTACATTGGGGCTGGGGTATACTATTGTCCCTGTCCCTGAGCAGTAAGAAGGCCAATTATTCCCAGATGTTTACTGGCCTTGAACGGAAGTAATAATCTAATGCTTTCCCCAGTACATCCTGTCATTTAACTGCCACTGCTGTTTAATTCGCCTCTATCCTAAAATGGTGATCTGCTGCAACGTCTAGCCGCACATATTTATTACCACTAGTCACTCATCTTAGTAAAAACTGCAAAGAACTTTTTCACAAAATAACAAATTTCTGTCTCAGATGTTAATTATTCACCCCTCTCCCCACTTCCATTTGATTTCATTTGATTGGTGTTTTACTCCGTACTCAAGAATATTTCACTTACACAACGGCGGCCAGCTTTATGGTAGGAGGAAACCAACGACCATTCGCAGATTACTGCCAGACCTTCCCACATACAGCCGGACAGGAAGCCAGCATAAGCTGGACTTGAACTCACTCCCCACTTCCAAATATAAATGGCATTATGCAGTCCAGAAGTAGTCAATTGATGTTTAAATGTATTAGCTTTATGGCGATAGAAAACCGAGTTCACAGTGTATAAAACCACCAACACTCGGGCATATCTCTGCTGTTTTACTCAGTTTTATCCCATAGCAGTTTTTATTTAAAAAAAAAACAACAACAACAACAAGAACGGTGAACACAATGCATGGTCACAATTATGAATGATACTATGTAAATTGTAATTCAGGGGGAATTGAAGCTAGATTGGTATTTTTACACTTTCCAAGTGCAAATATATATACAACATCACTTGACAGACCCTAATTTGTGTGGCCAAGCTGTCAGAGAGGTGGTAAAGTAATCATTGGCTAACACAGCAATTAGATGGCAGTAAGAAGGCAGAGGGGGTCAGTAAATCATGGCTCTGGACAGTTTTATTGGGCAGGACCCAGCATGTGGTAAGCCATGTTTACTTTGGAGCTGACAAATACTATCTGTCAGAAGAGGTTCCTAACAAGCCAGGCCAAAAAAAAAAAAAAAAAAAAACCCAGAAAAACAAAACAAAAACCTCAACCTGATGTTCTGGACAGGCCTATTGTCCATGAAAGAGAAGAGTATAATCATACATCAGTCAAGCCTGAAGAAAAGGAAAGAGAAATTGGCTTAAATAGCCCTGCAAATACTTAACCTTCCAACTTGTGTTCAACAGTGATAAAGAGGTAGAGCTTTTATTGCCAATCGTAAATTATATAGACTGGCTATAGTTGAGGGTGATGTAGGGTCAGGAATCGCCAACTGCTGACTGTCAACAGCAACTTGTCTTCCATTCATCAAAGCACCGCAGCAGGCAAACTCACAGTCCATCTTAATCTAGACCTCTACCCATGTTGTATTTTCCTCTTAAATGTCTATTGACAAGCAGCTTAGCTTGTTTTTTTTTTCTTTCACATTTATTTCATCCAATTGCCTTTTTTAGTAACAAGATTACTATACAATTACTAAAGGTTAACCGTCGGGCTAGAAGGTAGTATTAATACATGCATCTGCCACTGACAAGAGAAAAGCACCCTTCCTACCCTACCTTCCTCCCCCCCCCCCCATCACCCCTTCAGCCTCCCAAGTAACTGGACTATAACATCTCATTGAGTGAAATAAATTATCACTGTATTAGAAACCAGTCTTATCTGCCCTTAGGCAGCTGGTGACTTCCAAGTAGTACATGTACCAGGACTGGTGTGGGTTGATCTGCCTGGGTGAGTAGTACTCACATCACTAAGGAGTCTGCCTCTGACAGGTCCCGGAGCCCACCAAATTACCCCCTAGGGGCCGATCAGCAACTCTTAAGACCCTCTGTCTAAAGGTTGTGTTTTGATTAATTCCAGAAACACATTTTTGTGATGAAAACATAGAAAAATGTTATAAAACAAATTCTGATCAAAAACAGCTTTAATAAATCCCTACAGTTTAACAAATAGGGGTTTGGTTTTTCACATAATCTGCTAATTTTTAATTGTGTGGAGGTAGGAGCAAACATGTAGTATTTATAGAGCTACACCTATACACATATTATATGTGGTATAAACTTATTTGCTTATTACCACAATTATTTCAAACAAGTTTCAAGCTGTACTTGGAAATTACTTGTTTACACAATAAACAGCTGTCTTGTTTATGGTTGCTGAAAAACCAATCCTACATGTACAAAAGACCAAGGAGGTAAATCTCAACAGTAAGAACACCATTAAACTTCTTTGGAGTGTTCATCTCTCGATTTCTCTACTCACCACTTATGATGAGCCCACTGTGCTGGGAACAGACTCCGCAAACCCATTTTCGATGTAAGTCAAGCTTAAAAACTCTTTTATGATGCTTAGTTTTTGTTACTTGAAGTGACGAGTTTCGATAGGTTTATCTTAAGATAACATTGATAAAGTGGACAACATCTTCACTTGTAAAGCCTAAACATAAACTTTAACATCAGATTTCAAATTCTGACTTAAATCAAAAATGTATTTGTGAAATTGGCCCCAGATAAATTGTTTTCTATCTCACTATTAATTCTTTGTATTCGGTTTCTGGAAGGTCTGCAGGAACCTGTAGATGGTTGTGGGTTTTCCCCGGTCACTGTCTGGTTTCCAGCCACCATAATGCTGGCAGCCGTCGCATAAGTGAAATATTCTTGAGTACAGCGTAAAACACCAGTCAAATAAATAAATATTCGGATTCTGTATTTCAACTGGTGTATAAGCTGAGACTGATGCATCACATGTGAAGACACTGTAACAGAATCGCACAACATCCTGGTCAGTAAATGTGACTTACCTAAAATGAACTGTGAGGTATTCCCCTGTGGAGTTAATAGCTGGAGGCAGATTGTTCCCACACAACCCACCATTACCACCTGCTTCTTTCTGAAACGCATACAAACACACGAGAGTTTATTTCTTTGAATGGGGTTTAACACTGTACTCAGGGACAAATAGAGCTTTTTTAACTTGGACACACTTTCAGTTGACCAATTTTTTGGATTAACATTTTCAGATATTATAAAGAAAACTGAACTTATTGCCTTATACACCAACGTTTATTGTTCAAATTGCATAAATTGTTCACAGGATTTTAAGAAAATTTTTCAAACATTTACAAAGTTTAAATTATCAGACAATATTCCTCCATAATGCGGTCTTTCCTTAAGGTGCAACATCAGCAGATTGTTTATTTACCCCAAATGACTTAAAATTTTGCCCTCAAACTTCACTTTTGGGGACTGGAAAATTCACTGACAATTTTCCAGCAGATTACCATCACATGTTCCAAGCAAACCTCAAAGAACCTTTCTAAACTCAACAGAACTTTCAGAATGTATGTGGAAAGAGCTGGAGTGCTTTGGGACAAACCACCAACCCAAATACATGCAAGTGTCAAACTGTCTAACATGTCACAAAGTTTCATCACCAGACTGAGTGTGCTCAAAGTGTGTGTTATTTGACAGCCAAAGTCATCTCAGCAAACTTTGTGTAGGACTTCATATTAAAGAAGAAGATCTTGTACATCAATGTCACTTGTATCATGCCCTTGAAAGACAATTAGCGTTTTAAGGCTTTAGTCGCATGTGACTCCGCAACCCCTCCAACAACCACGTTCAAAGTATGAGTTGATGAGAATATGCAACATGCCTACTGTAACACCAGGGCAGGCATTGTCCAGTCCTTGGCCTATGAGACAAAGGCAACAAGCTACAGGATCCATGTCTTAATTTCATGTGAGCCAGCTTGGGATTGATTTGAGTATAATGTAGAGACATGTATGTAGGGCCTGCTTTTTTTTTCTTGTTATACACACACTTTGCCATTTTTCAGTCAAAATGACAACACATAGTCATTAGGTATGTGTACATATACTGTATATTCTTGTGGCGGGACGATTCACGTTGCCACTTACAGAGTAAATGCACTTATAATTACATACTTGTTGCCACTTACAGAGTAAATGCACTTATAATTACCTTCCCTTCACCCTGCATTACAAATTTGTTGGTCAAGGGCAAATCTGTTGCTCAAGGACAAATCTGCTGCCATGTTATAAGTGGTGTATATTTTATCATGTTTGTTAGTCACTGATAGCCTGTGACATATATACTATAGAAACGGGCACGTTATAATACTTGATGTTTTTAATAGTAAGCAACATCAGTATAACAGAGGGGTTGCATGGCCTCCTTCTGGCAGCCATATTGGAGTACTGTGGCTATACCAGCCCATGCCAACATGACTCCAATATGGCTATTGTTCTGTCAGGGAGATGATGGAAAATGCAACCCCTCTTAGCATAGTTTCCACTGAAAGTCAGTGAGTGAGTGCTTGGGGTCTAACCGTTGTACTTAACCATTTTTCAGTCTTATGACCAAGAAGGTATCCTCAGAGTGTATGTAATGTGTCTCCTTGTTGCAGGATGGATTTCCACCGCTCTTTTATCTAGTGCTGTGTCACTGAGACGACTTACCAAAGGCAAGCAAGCCACCCTACCCGAGCCTATACACTAATACAGGTTAGCCAGTCACAGCACTTCCTATTAATGCTGAACGCCAAGCGAGGAGGCTACAACTTCCTCTTTAAAGGTCCTTAGGTGTGACCCAACCCAGCATTGACCATGGATCTAGCGCCCCAGAAGCAGACGCTCTACCAACTGATCCATCGAGGCCAGTTTCCATTGAAAATGACACAACCAATCGTGATGAAATAAGGTATAAAAACCTGAGATTTTCTTTATTAAAACGCTTATAAAAGTAAATATACTGTTGTGTGAGCACACTATATTGAATCACCTATGTGTTGTAACAAAGAATGTACAGGTATGAAGTGTAAGTTACTGAAGTATTGTTAAGAAAAATTGTTCATTACATTCGACTTCCATTTTCTTACTGAGTTTTTGGCAGCTGCTTAAACCAGTTCACCATTTTTTCTATCCAAATCAATCCCTGGCAATTATCTGTACCAAAAAATATATGCCTGAAATATTTGATGAATCACTATACGGACATTTCCCGTTTGACTGACAACAAAGTCACATCTGCGATTATCAATCTCAACTCACTTCCCTCCGACAAGAAAAACCACATTTAATTTGGCAAGATTTAGGCAGCAAAAAAAAAAAATGACGGGTAATGTTCATATTGTAATTGCAGACTCTTTTCCTACAATTAATTAGGGCGCCAGTAAAAACAGAAGCCGATGGACCCTTTCACGTTATTAAATTTATTATGAATTACGCAAAAACTAGTGGTATATAAGATCAAAGTGCAATGAAATGAGGGTGACATCTGAACCCACAGAGCGTGTTGCCTCCTGGACACATTGTTGCCTTTTAATAACAAACACTATGCCCTAGTCCATATCAATTCTACGACAATGAGCAAGAGAGATCAGCAAAACCGAATAACAACGATTAATTCTGAACTTCCCTGACATCAGACCATCCATCACTCTGTCGCCATACACATGCAACAGTTACTTCCCTTGGGTTCCGCTTCTGGAACCTTCTAGTGGGCCGTTCCCTCTTGCTCGTATACAACTGTATGTACTAAGTCAACCCATCCAGGGCACCACAAGAAGGGAGCTACCGTGTATGGAGTACTAGTGGACTAGTGGAAAAAGTTATGCTGGAAACATATTTACAAATCTTTAACTTAATAATTACTGAGTTGATCCTGCTCACAGATGATAATGGATAATATCTGTACATTAAGTGCTTGAAGTAGTTTTCATAACTATTTCCTCACAGCAGCTTCTCATTGTAGCAAGGCTTCTAATAATAACTGATGGTGCTGCCTCACTGGATCACCATGCCAAAGACACCAGACATGATATCCTATACCCGATCAGAGATAATACTCGCACCACAAGGGAACTAAGAAGACTGCAAAGTTTATAGCACATGAACTGGGTTTTAAAGGCATCACAGTGAAGTAGCCAATGCTATATTTCCTTTAAATTGATTCAGAAATCTTCAAATACCATGTGGGGCCTCCGCAGCTCAGTTGGTTAGCGCACTAGAGCAGCGTAATGACCCAGGAGTAATCTCACCAATGCGGTCGCTGTGAGTTCAAGTCCAGCTCATGCTGGCTTGCTCTCCGGTCGTACGTGGGAAGGTCTGCCGGGCAACCTGCGGATGGTCGTGGGTTCCCCCGGGCTGTGCCCGGTTTCCACCCACCATAATGCTGGCCGCTGTCGTATAGTGAAATATTCTTGAGTACGGTGTAAAACACCAATCAAATAAATAAATAAATCAAACACCATGCACTCTCTTATGAAAGTAAACTTTGCTAAAACTACAATGCACTACTTCCCACTAGCAATGACAAACACCCCTTTATTATTCGCCCTAAGCCCCATACAAAACGATGACATCGTGTTTCTTTGGAGTAATATGAAACGTACCCGAATATTTTATGGAGTTTGGTGAGAAATATGGTATAAATTTGATGACAACTTATTACCCGGTAATTACCTTCCATATTTCATCACCAACAGAAATGTCTTGCCTTGAAAAAATTTATGTTCCTCAAATAATTTGCTAAAGTCCCCAGAGCGTTCCATCTTTAGGCCATCTCCCATGGTGTTAGTATCAGACATGAATCATACTGATGGCTATCAGGTGTCAATCATCTGAATAAACATTTTCCCAGAAAACACATCCACATTTGCACCTCAACATTGTTATTATTTTTTTCCCCTGCTCCCCTGCAGACTCGCAATTTTGTGCAAGGTCACTGTAATCTAATGGAGTCTCCTAAATTGTGACGCTAGTCCCCAAGATTTCAATGTGACCTCTTAGGATCTTCATTTCGTCGCTCGTTGATTTATTTTTCACCATATTACAGGCTCTAACAGGCGTGTGCAATAAATCAGTGCTGTAGGCTGGGAGTCCCATGAGGTTCTCTATTTGCTACATGTTGCTAGCCACATGCTTAAAGCCTTGTCGAACGGCCTTTGCAGCCTGTAACTAGCTTAGTCAAGTCTATATCATGTACTGGCCAAAATAGCTGGCCATCCATCTAACAAAACATGCACATGTACGCTAATTGTAATCAATCAGGATTTATACCTGGGCTGCATCTATCTCCCTCTGCCGTGGCCTAAGTGTATGTTCGGCCACTAACTGACCGGCGTTAACATTTACTCTGGTCCCGTCTAATGGCAGATAAGACTGTTGAGCGACAGTGACCGATGTGAAACTGACCAGTGTGCCGGTAAAACAGTGCCGGCGAATCAATATAATCCTGCTGGGGGAGAGGACTGAGAAAACGTACAAGTCTCCAGATAGTCAAATGATGGTCATCAGATTGTCTCCATGTGTCATTAGCGGGGAAACCTTTCACTAACAATCTGCTTCAGTATGCAGGACATACACCATTATCACACACAAGTGGGGTTATTTCCCTCGACTGAACTCTTCTGTGACGAAGGCAAAGCGCCCATCTCACTGACAATTACTTGCACTTGGTAACCCACATTGTCAAAAGTGAAAGTTCCATACAACGTCTCTTAATGGCATTCAAAAGAACTTTTCTAAACATCAAATAGACCAAAATATGAAGAAATCTGTTAAAAATTTACCTTTCATTGTTTGAATCCTAAAATAAATGTCTTTTTCAAAAGCCTATGTAGATATGTAGTTATTTTAATTATTCT